>NC_045431.1:56890000-57190000 GCF_902635505.1 Sarcophilus harrisii
GCTGTACAAAAAGAATCAGACTCTGAAATATTGTACAATTAGCTTGTGAAGGAAATCAAAAATTGCAGGTGTGCATAAATATAGGGATTGGGAATTCAATGTAATGGTTTTTAGTCATCTCCCAGAGTTCTTTCTCTGGGCATAGCTAGTTCAGTTCATTACTGCTCCATTAGAAATGATTTGGTTGATCTCGTTGCTGAGGATGGCCTGATCCATCAGAACTGGTCATCATCTAGTATTGTTGTTGAAGTATATAATGATCTCCTGGTCCTGCTCATTTCACTCAGCATCAGTTCGTGTAAGTCTCTCCAGGCCTTTCTGAAATCATCCTGTTGGTCATTTCTTACAGAACAGTAATATTCCATAATTTTCATATACCACAATTTATTCAGCCATTCTCCAACTGATGGACATCCATTCAGTTTCCAGTTTCTAGCCACTACAAAAAGGGCTGCCACAAACATTCGTGCACATACAGGTCCCTTTCCCTTCTTTATAATCTCTTTGGGATATAATCCCAGTAGTAACACTGCTGGATCAAAGGGTATGCACAGTTTGATAACTTTTTGAGCATAGTTCCAAACTACTCTCCAGAATGGTTGGATTCGTTCACAACTCCACCAACAATGCATCAATGTCCCAGATTTCCGGCATCCCCTTCAACAATCATCATTATTTTTTCCTGTCATCTTAGCCAATCTGACAGGTGTGTAGTGGTATCTTAGAGTTGTCTTAATTTGCATTTCTCTGATTAATAATGACTTGGAGCATCTTTTCATATGACTAGAAATAGTTTCAATTTCTTCATCTGAGAATTGTCTGTTCATATCCTTTGCCCATTTTTCAATTGGAGAATGGCTTGATTTTTTATAAATTAGAGTTAATTCTCTATATATTTTGGAAATGAGGCCTTTATCAGAACCTTTGACTGTAAAAATATTTTCCCAGTTTTTTGCTTCCCTTCTAATCTTTATGACCACTCTTTATTCCCAGGCTACCTCCTCAGTCTGAGTTCCTGAGCTAATTTCAAAAAAAAAAAAAAATAGTGACATTATCCTTGTGTAGTCCTTGGGTATTTATACTTGACCATTTCCTCAAAATATAAAAGTTGATTTTAATTTTACCTATACTGCCTTCATAAACCAGAAACTAATGCAGAGCTTCATTAATATACAGAAGACTTAGACTTTGCTGTAATAAAGATGAGAGCTTTAATTTATGCTTCAGTATATTAATTTACTTCTAATTACTGTAATCACCATGATCTCCACATGGTTACATTCAAAAGTAGATAATACAACCTCACTGCTTTAGGTATCTTATTCAATATATGTTAATGCTTTCATAGTAACTTTGTCTCAGAAAGAGATCCTATTTTGAAAATGCTTTTAAACCAAGCTATGTGGTATATGATTTAAATTTTAAAGTGACAATCAATTCCTAAGGATAATATTTCACTATATAATCAGAATTTTATAAGAAAAATATGAAAGGTGATCACCATGATTGAACAATGGAAATAATATTTTTCTAACAATTAGCCAATTAATATAATTCATGAAACATTGACTTCACAATCATGAAACTAGTTCAATGATTGTATTCATTTAATCTTAATTAAATTGGAAATTATATGTGTGCCCTGTCAGATTGGCTAAGATGACAGGAAAAAATAATGATGATTGTTGGAGGGGATGTGGGAAAACTGAGACATTGATGCATTGTTGGTGGTGTTGTGAACGAATCCAACCATTCTGGAGAGTAGTTTGGAACTATGCTCAAAAAGTTATCAAACTGTGCATACCCTTTGATCCAGCAGTGTTTCTACTGGGTTTATATCTCAAAGAAATTATAAAGAAGGGAAAGGGACCTGTATGTGCACGAATGTTTGTGGCAGCCCTCTTTGTAGTGGCTAAACACTGGAAACTGAATGGATGTCCATCAGTTGGAGAATGGCTGAATAAATTGTGGTATATGAATATTATGGAATATTACTGTTCTGTAAGAAATGACCAACAGGATGATTTCAGAAAGGCCTGGAGAGACTTACACGAACTGATGTTGAGTGAAATGAGCAGGACCAGGAGATCATTATATACTTCAACAACAATACTATATGATGACCAGTTCTGATGGACCTGGCCATCCTCAGCAACGAGATCAACCAAATCATTTCTAATGGAGCAGTAATGAACTGAACTAGCTATACCCAGAAAAAGAACTCTGGGAGATGACTAAAAACCATTACATTGAATTCCCAATCCCTATATTTATGCCCACCTGCATTTTTGATTTCCTTCACAAGCTAATTGTACAATATTTCAGAGTCTGATTCTTTTTGTACAGCAAAATAACGTTTTGGTCATGTATACTTATTGTGTATTTAATTTATATTTTAATATATTTAACATCTACTGGTCATCCTGCCATCGGGGGGAGGGGTGTGGGGGGGTAAGAGGTGAAAAATTAGAACAAGAGGTTTGGCAATTGTTAATGCTGTAAAGTTACCCATGCATATAACCTGTAAATAAAAGGCTATTAAATAAAAAAAAGAAAGAAATTATACATGTGTGTGTATGTGTGTGTGTATACATACAATATGCTGGGGCAGCTATGTGATATAGTGGACAGTGCACCATGTCTATAGTTAGGAAGATTTCAATTCAAATGTAGCCTCAAACTATTACTAGCTGTGTGACCTTGAGTAAGTCAATTCCTATTTGTCTCAATTTCCTCATTTGTAAAATGAGCTAAGAAGAAAGTAGCAAACCACTTTAGTATTTTGATTGAATAAAAACAAAAACAGCATTCCAAATGGGGTTACAAAGATATTGCTGAAAATGACTTTTTAGCAAAAGTTACATGCTAGGTACTACAAGTAAAGAAATAAAAAAAATGAAATTGTTTCTGACATCAGGGAATATCTATTCTACTGTGATGGGGAAAATTAGGCAACATCAGTTTGAAAATCTCAATATCGATGGTTGAAGTCAAATAATCTTGCCTAAAATTTTTAAATTGTTTAGTTTCTATCATCTTTTTTGTATTGTAACTTTCTAGGTTTTCCAAAAATAAATCATGAATATCAGAACACCACAGATATTACATTTATGTGTCACCAAAAGGTCAATGAAAGCAGGTAGTATGAGTGTAAATAGAAGTTAGTGTATAAAATTCATTAAAGAATTGTATGGTTGGAAAAGGAAGCAGGCGATCATATAGTGAGAGCAAGTGATAATAGGTCAACTGTTGAACTAATAATGAAAGATAAGGGGCAAAATATTTCAGAAATCTCTTATTTTGGGTATAACTAGAAGAACATAGGAAGAATTATACAAGATGAGGTGGTATGGCTTCACTGGGATTCAAGTTCATAAGAGGTGGATTACTCAACCGTTGAACTATTGAAATATATAGAAATTGCAATGATCTGAAAGCACTGATGAAATCAAAATTGTTATTCCAGCTACAATTTTGCTAAACATTATAGTTAAAATCTGTTAGAAAATGTTGGTGAGTGGTATGTTTTGGCTAAATTTAAAATCTGGTTGACAGGTTTAACAAGTTAAACTTTGATAATTCAAAGGACACCTTAATCTAACAGTGATTAGTAGTGATCTTTGGAAACATCAATCATCTAGAAACAAACTGATTGCTTAAGCTACATCATAATTTGTAATCTAGATAAAAATGATTTCATGACCTCTATTGGATTAAAATATCCAAGGGGCCTGCTTAAACATTCAAATTCTATGAAACAAGTGATAACTACCAGAAGGATGATACTTATCTAGAATAAGGTCTATTTTAATCTGTAAAGGCTTTTGACTGAGTAGGTAGTACTATGTGCCTTGATTATCCATTTTTCTAAATTAATTTTGAAGCTGTATGAGAAAATTATGTGCATGAAAGGTTTTATGCTACCATTGTATATTGCATTTTAAAATGAACATTAGAATTCTTAAATGTGACTTTTATTAAGGGTAGGGGCCAATTTTTTATAACTATCAGCACATGTAATGAGTTCCAGTGAGAAAATAGAATTTGAAATGCAAATGTTCATTTTCTCCATTATTTTTCAAAGACACATAGGGATATCAGAAATGTCGTGATCCAGCAAACCAGTGGTACACATTATCCAATCTTCTACATTTGACATTGATAGTAAAAGACTTTTTGTGAGTTTCATTACCCCGATATCATTTTCAAAATGGTGATATGACTAAAACTTTATCTTTATCTTCTTTTTTTGTCTTCCTCCCTACTCCAGTTTTTGTCTTTGTCAAATTACCTCATACCACATTTATTTATACATTTTATGCTTTCCTATGAGTGTATTCTATTCAAAGTAGAGTTTTGTTTTATTTCAATTTTGTACTCCTCATACTAAATATGTTATTATTCACATGGTAGGCATTTAATAAATATTTATTGAGTTAAATCAATTATTTAGCATTAATTTAGTCTTCAACCATGTATCTTTTCTTCAAACCACTTAAATGTTCAATTTCTTTCAGGAGTATGAATTATATAAATGAGCTTTCTATGCAGTCCACAAACTATTATTCTTTATTTCTCTTGCCACCATATCTCTGAAGATTTGAAGGTTCAATGCTTTAGAACTTGTCAAAAAAGTCATTGTTTACCTTATCCATTTACATCATCATTGTACAAACTTCCATATTCTAGTCTCATATGGACCTTATGAAGATATCTTTCAAATGGACATTCTGTGATAATATAAGTTTTAATTATTTACTAGAGATACCATTTCTTTAGACTTTTCTAATTTGATTATATCTACTTTACTTTTTAGTGAACAAAGTCACACATAATTGAGTCACATGCACCTGGTTTTGCCCAAGGAATGGAAGGAGAGTTTTGTTTCCATGATATCTTTGTTTATCCCATTAAGCCATAATGGCACTTAGATTTTTTTTTCCTGATAGCATACTCCCCATTGTCAAAGTAATTTTTCCAAAACATCCCTTCTATTGCATCTCTCATGTTGATGATATATTAGTTCTTATAGGATGAAATCTGGAATTTTCCCCCAGATTTCAAAGTTCTCCATAATATGGCACCTTATGACTTTCTGAATCTTATATGTAATTTTTCTACATGAACCAGATTCTTTATCCAACTCAATTAACAGGAACAAACAATGATTTGTTCTTCTCTGACCTTTTCCTCATGATGTTAATTCTTTCTTAAGATATCTTTTTTTGCTTCTTTTTGCTTAACCAAATGAGATCAGTCCTTTCAGGCCTGTCTTAAGTCATACCACCTCCCTCAGTTCTTCTCTGTTCATTTCTGTCCACCTGGATCTTTCAAGTCCAAAAATAAAAGTCCTTTTATGCTTTTCATTTTTATAGTTAACCCTGTGCTGTCTTAGTTTGTTATTTCCTTTATTCATTATTTTTTTCACCTGCAAAGTGGATTATGAAATCCTCAAAGAGAGGAAATTTTTCTTAGTGGTAAGCCTGAAATTATTGCTTAATAAATCTTTGCTGAATTTAATCATCGTATAACTGACTAGATTACTTTTCTCTAAGTATTATCATAACTTGGTATGTGCTAAACATTCATTTATTTCTGTTCTACTATTCACAAAATCATTCCTATTATTTATTTCTTTATCTTGGTATTTTACAAGTCAAGAATATTGTCTCTAATTTTATACTTGCATTATCTTCAATGCTTTCTGATCAATTAAATTTACCAAACAACTGTTAAGTACTTTATTGTTGTATGACTGCAAAACTTGGAACATTCCAGTTACTAGAAATTTTAAGAATGAATAGCATTAATAGAGAAATGGAGAAGCTCATGCTATGTACAACTGGACTTTAATATATCATATTCAAAGAGAATTGGAATAAAAACTCTTGCCAAAATATACATATGATCAAAATGGAAGATAGGTTAGTCACATGGCAAGAGGAAAGAAAAGAGAAAAGAATGCTTAACTATTTCAGTGATATCCTCACAATATCACAAAAAGGAGAGACAGACAGAGACAGAAAGAAACAGAGAAAGAGAGAGAAATAGAGACGAGAGAGAAATAGAGACAGAGAGACAGAGAGAGATAGAGACAGACAGAGACACAGAGAGAAAGACAGAGACAGAGAAAGAGAGAGACAGACAGAGAGTACTTAGTCATAGAAAAGACATAATAAGCAAATAATCCTCTATGATACATAGAAAGTTCAAAACAAAAATCCTAGGCAAAATCTAGGGAAGAAGCATGATGGAAGAAATGGCATTTGAGTTATACTTAAAAGGATAGGTAGGAATTTAGAAAGCAAAGAGGGAAGATGAAGGACAGCAGAGATAGAGATAGTAAAAATATAGAGACAGAAAAAATGCAGGACAAGTTAGTGAGAAGAAAAATATTCTTTGACTGTTATATAAGATGTGTGGTAAATAATGTAGTATGAAAAAAGGCTAAAAAGCCAGGGTGGAAAAGTGGTCTCTATCTCCTGGATAATGTGGTACCTAATAGGAATTCAATCCATATTTGTTTTTCTTAAAAGTAATGGAAAATTTTAATGCTATAGGTAAGAGAGATGGAACCAAGATTGCAGGGCAAAGGCAGTGACCCAGGTGATTTCTGCCAACACCCCTCAAAATAACTTTAAAATATTGTAAGAAAAAAAATTGAAATCTGGAGCAGCAGAGTGAAGACAAAGTCATTGTGAGACATTTTTACTGAAAAAGACAACTTGGAGGTTATCAGAGAACTCTGTGATACTGGAGTCAGGGTTAGGTCAGAGCTCACACATGGCAAAAAGACTAGTTGTAGACCTTGGAAGTGGCTGTAACAGTGGCAGAAGAAATGCCAGGAGTTCTTAGAATACAGACAGTAAAAGGATTGAGTAAAGGCTTTGAGAAATATTACAGGGGACCTCTGCACTAGTACTGGGTATTGGATTCTCTTGTCATACATAGTTCCAGAACTGAGATTGTGGATACAAAGGAACAGAGACCTTGTCACAGTTCTGGAATCAACAGAAACACTGAAATTTGCAGCTGGAGGGAAGTAGGGGCCATTCCTGGGTAAGGAGTGGAGTAAAGATCAGGAGAATGGTGACCCCACATCTCTTCAGGTAGTACTATTTTAAAAGCACTGAAAACCTATAGACTCCCAGAACTATAACTGCTAACAGTAACACACACACACACACACAAACACACACACACACACACACACACACAAACACACACACATACATACATCTAAAGCTTGGGGCAGCCTTGCCAAGTCTTTAGAGTAGCATGCAATATTAGAATAAAGTAAACATTCAAGATAAAGATTGGGGAAATAAGCAAACAAGAAAAAAGAAGAATTAATAAATCAAAGTACAAAGACAACACTATAGACAGAGCTACATGAAAGAAAAAAAATGGGAAATGATACAAGAATGCCTATAATAATTAAGAAAGGAATGAGTAGAAGAGAGAAAAGTGAGAAAAGAAATGAAAGCAATGCAAAAAATGTAAAAAGAGAATTAACAGCTTAATAAAATAATAAAAAGATATACACGTATTGAAGACACTAACAGCTAAAAATCATAATTGTCCAGATTGTAAAAGAGACAAAAATTGATGAAGAAAAAGCTCTTTAGGAAGTAGAACTCATCAACTGAAAAAAAAGTGGTACAAAATCCATTGGGAAAAATATCCTGGAAAATGGAAACTGATGAATCCATGATTGACTATGACATAATAAAACCAATCTATATAATGAAAAAAAATGTAAGAAAATGTGACCATTTTATTAGAAGAAAAAGCCATTAAAAAGATCAAAGATAGCTAATTTAAGAATTATTGAACTATCTGAAAGCTATGATCAAAAAAAGGAGCATAGACCTATATTAAGAAATTATAAAGAAAAACTGCCCCTTTATCTTAGAAATAGAGGTTAAAATAGAAATTGAAAGAATCTACCAATAATCTTCTGTAAGAGATCTGAAAATAAAAAATCCCTCCTAGGATATATTAAAATTTCAGAGCTCCCAGTTCAAGAAGAAAATATTGTAAGTTGTAGAAAAGAAATCATTCTGATTTCATAAAGCCACAAAAAATATCAAACAATATTTAGCAGCTTCCTCCTTAAATCAGTTGTCCAATGCCTTGGACAATAAACGCAAAATATCTTATAACCAAGAATAAGCTACCAAAACCAAACCAAAACAAACAAAAAGACCACCCAAAATTGTGTATAATTTTTCAGGAGAAAAATAGACATTTAATGAAATACATTTAAGCCTTCCTGGTGAAGATTTAGAGCTGTATAAAAAAGTTGATATTCAAACAGTAAACTCAAAAAAAGCATTAAAATGTAATCATGAAAAGAGTGGCCCTAAGTGATTCAATAAGATTAAACTTGATATTCTTTTGTAGAAAAATGATACATGCAATTCCTAAGAATTTTATCATTATTAGGAGGAGTGTATAAAGACAGAGAACATGATGAATCAATTATATTGAGATGAACTAAAAAACCAAAACTTTTTGAAAAAGAGATGTATTGGAGGAGGGGGGAATGTACAGAAAAAAATAAAGGAAATGATCTTACATACAAGAAGTGTATAAGAAAGAGCTTTTATAGAAGAGCAGAAAATGAGAGGGGTTGGCAAGCAACACTTGAACCACTCTCTCACTAAAATTAGTTTAAAAAAGGAAGGATACGTAAATATGCATTTGGGCATAGAAATCTATCTTACTCAACAAAGAAGTGGAAAGGAAAGAGAATAAAAGAGGGAACATGATAAAAGAGGGGGTGGATTAAAGGAGACACAGTGATCAGAATCAAAGAAAACTTTTGAGAAGGGGCAGGGTAAAAAGAAAGAAGAATAAAATTTTAAAAAGTGATTGGAAATATATAGTTTATAAGTCTAATTACTAATGTGAGTGGGATGAACTCAATCATAAAACAGCAACAGATTGCAAAATGAATTACAAACCAGAATCCAACAATATATTTATAACTATATATCTATGTTTTAACACCATTAAACTTTCTACTTTCATGTGGATGCCAATTCTAGTTCAATTGAGATTTACAAGGTGAGCATTCCATTGCTCATACAGAAGCTGACTGATATTTTTGATATTATATGGCAAAAGGAAATTATGCTCCAGGAGTTCAAGGATGCTTTCATTGTTCTTTTTTATAAAAGGAAACAGATCATCCTGTTATCATAGGGTTCTTTCTCTTAGTCATTACTGGCAAGATTCTTGCCAGAGTCTTTCTTAATAGGCTTACCTTATACCTAGAAAAAGGTCATCTACTTGAAAATCAGTGCAGCTCCAGAAGGGTCCAAGGAATAATCAAGATGCCATTTACTGCCCAACAATTCCAGGAAAAATTCCAGGAGCAGAACAGAGATTTGTATATATTTGTAGATCTGATCAAGGTCTTTGATCTTGTCAGTTGTGAGAGCTTAAGGGAAATTATATCAAAATTTAGTTGTCCAGAGAAGTTCATTAGTATAGTACATTAATTTCATGATGGCATACTTGTCTGGGTTTTGGATGGTAGACAATGCTCTGGAGCTTTCCAAAGTAACCAGTAGAGTGAAACAAGGCTTTGTGATTGCTCCCATGCTTTTTACCCTGATGTTTTCAGCCATGTATTCAAATGCCTTCAATGCAATAAATATGCAATCCAAATCAACTATTACATTGATAGTAAATTCTTCAACTTGAAAAAGCTACAGCCCAAAACTGAAGTGGGGGGAGTGTTTGTTCATGTTTGAAGATGATTGGTAATCACTGCAGCCTCTAAAGCTGAGATGTACAAAAGTATGGATCAATTTTGTGCCACTTTTGTTAATTTTGGCTTACAAAACACAGATCCTCCATCAGCCAGCACCACACCATCCATTTGTGTAACCATCAGTTACTGTAAATGGTAGTTTTGAATGCTGTGGATAAGTTCTCTTACCATGGTAATATACTTTCCAAGCATGTCAACATTGATAATAAGATGGACACACACACACATTGTTAGAGCTAGCTCAATGTTTGGAAGGATTCAAAGTGTGGTAGAGAAAAGCTCTTAGACTGACTACCAAATTGAAGGTCTACAGAGCTGTTGAACTGATCTCACTGGTGTATACCTGTGAAACCTGGACAGTATACCATCTTCTTGCTAGGAAACTGAATTTCTTGCATTTGAATTGTCTTAGGAAGATTCTGAGCATCACCTGGCAGGATAAGATACCAAACACCGATATCCTTTTTAAACTAAACTGTCATTCAACTGCACAGAGCACAACTCCATTGGACTGGTCACATTGTTAAAATGCCAAATGTATGCTCACCAAAATAATAAAAACTTATGGAGAACTCATACGGGGCAAGCACTCACAATGTGGTCAGGAAAAGCAATACAAGGACACTCTCGAGGTATCTCTTAAGAACTTTAGAATCTATTGGATGACATGGGAACAATTGGCATAGGACTGCCCAGCATGGCTTGCTCTCATCTGAGAAGACTGAGTGTTCTATGAGCAAAGCATGATTGAATTAGCCCAAAGGAAACATGAAACATGAAAAATTAGAGAAGGTACCCCCAAAAGTTTATATGTACAATTTGTGTTCTGATTGTGACAGAGCAATATCAAGATCATTTTGGTCTGATCAGTCACAGATATACTGTAACTAGATTCTAACATAGTGATGTCATTTTGGTCCTCTTTGAGAATGAAGAACAACAACTAACCTATCGATATCTATCCATCTGTCCATCCATCTAATCATCTACCCATCTACCCATCTATCCATTTATCCATTATCTACCCATCATCAATCAATTATCTATTCATCATCTATCCAGCTATCCAGCTATCCAAACATCTATCCATCTATCTATCCATCCATTTATCCATACAAGCTATCTTTAAGAAATAACAATATAGGGGGGCGGAGCCAAGATGGCGGAGAAGACACACGCGACTTTCTAAGCTCTTCTCTTAACCTCTTTATCAATTTTATTTCGAGCCTCAAAAATAGTCTTGACTGCACCAATTCGTAAAGATAAGAAGTAGAACAACTCACCGGCCCAAGAAAATCTGCAGTCTCGCCAAAAAAGGTTGTTTCCGGGCCAGGGGGGTCACGCAGTGGGGAGAGAAATTGGTTCCGAGGAGAGTCTCAAACCGAGGGTGAAGGCACAGATCTCAGCAAAGGCGCCAGCCCCAACCCGCAGTACGGGCCCCTTGGGGCATTGTGATCC
The DNA here is from genome assembly GCF_902635505.1 of Sarcophilus harrisii. Lineage (NCBI taxonomy): Eukaryota > Metazoa > Chordata > Mammalia > Dasyuromorphia > Dasyuridae > Sarcophilus > Sarcophilus harrisii. The sequence goes on from NC_045431.1 coordinate 56,901,243, forward strand.
GCACGGCGGAGGACGCACCCGGGTTACCTAATCTGCGCAGTGGGGAGCTCGGTTGGGGCCATAACTTTCCGGGGCCGATTTGATTGGGCAGAACACCGAGGCGAGTTCAGGCGGTCTTGGTCCGGTTCGGTCCGCGTCTTGGTCTGCTGTCAGCTTAAACCACAGTCCCAAAGGGCTCCGGCCGAGCAGGACCTTTCACCCTTGTCTTGCCCAGGGCAGTCCTAACCCACTAGCCCCATTAAACAGTTTGATAGCTCGGCCAGTGCTGAACCACTTCCTGTTGGGGAAGGGAAAACTCCACTCAGAGCACCCCATACCTTGGAGCCAGAAATCGGTTTAAATCTTTACCTGCTCTGGAGAGGGCTTAACCCCCGCCTGGAGACCTACCCTAAAGGCTTTAAAACATGAATAAAAAAGATGAAAAGAACAATCTACAGCTTCTATGAAGAAAAAACAGGTCAGCAAACCTGAAGAGACCTCAAAACAAAAAATGCATCAGACTGTCCTCCTTTACATGATACTTAAGAAGAGACCATTAAAAAGTCCAAAAGAGAGTTAAAGATAAATGGGGAAAGGAAAGAGAAGCCTTACAAAGAGCAACAACTTCCTGAAATAAATTGAAAAAGTTAAAAAATTCCCAGGAAGGAGGGAAACAAAATTGGTGAATTGGAAAAAATAAAAATCTCAGGAAAGTAAGTTGTGAATTGAAAAATAAAGAATTCACTAAAAGTAGGATCTTGGGAATTGGAAAAACAAAGAAACCAAGAAATTAGGATCTGTGAATTGAAAAGAAAATAATTCACTAAAAAAAAAAAAAATTAGTGAAATGAAAAAAATTCCACAGACCAAAACAATACATTTAAAACTAAATTGGACATATAAAAAGAAGTAAAAGCTAATGAAGAAAATAACTTTAAAATTAGAACTGAACAAAAGAAACTAATGATTCATTGGGCAAGAATCAGTCAACAAAAAACAAAAAATTGACAAACTAAAAAACCATAATTATCTACTTAAAAAACGACAGACTTGGAAAATAGATCTAGGAGAGATAATCTGAGGATTATTGGACTTTCTGAAAACTGTGAAAAAAAAAGAGCCTAGATATATTTTACGAAATCATCAAAGAGAACTGCCCAGATGTAATAGGAACAGAAGGTAAAATAGGCTTGAAAGAATTCATCGAACACCTTCTGAAAAAACCCTAAAATAAAAACCCCAGGGAAATTTAAAATTTCAGAACTATGATTAAGGAAAAATTTTACAACAGCAAAAAAAAAAACAAAAAAAAAAATATTTAAATACCAAGGTGCCACAATAACACCCAAGATCCTTGCCCTACCTTAAAAGGAAAGAATGCCAATATGATATTCTGAAAGGCACAAGAATTGGATGCAGCCAAGAAAAACACCACTAAGCTGAGCATTTTCTTCCAGGGAAAAGATGGAATTTAATGAAACAAATGAATTCCATTTGTTTCTGAATCAAAAACCAGAACTAAACAAAAAATTTGATCCCAACCATAGAACCAAGAGATGCAGAAAAGGTAAAATAACTTTGAAATTGTATTTTGTTGGATAAAAAAGAATACATGTATAATTTGATTGTATGATATAAATAAAAAGGGAAGTAGATATGGAAAAGGGAGATCAGAATAAGGTGGAAGGAGGGATAAAAGAAAAACCAAATCCCAAAAGAGGCAATGAAACTTATCCAACCGAGGGAACTTAGGGGGAGGAACATTGTGTGAATCTTACCTCATCAAGTTGGCTCAAAGAAAAATAATTGACATTTGTTTTAGAGAAAATTCTCTCTCCCCTATTAAAAAGGGGAAGGAAAAGGGAAAGAAAAGAGTAATAAGGGAAGGAAGGGGAAAAGACCCAAAGGGGGGAGGGAGGGATTATAAAGAGGGTAAATCGGTTACAAGAGGGGAATAAGTTTAAAAGGGGAAAAAGAGGGGGGGAGGCAAGAATAAGTAAAGCAATCTGGGGTTATTAGGTGTTAGGAAATACAGATTTAGTAATTCTAACGAAATGTGAATGGGATGAATTCCATAAAGAGGAGGAAGAGACTGGATAAAAGTCAGAACCCTCAAATGTTGTTTACAAGAAACACATTTAAAGCAGGGAGATACATATAGAGTGGAAAAGGCTGAGCAAAATCTATTATCTTCAGGTGAAGTCAAAAAAGAGGGACCATCCTTATCTCAGATCAAAAAAGTAAAATTGATCTAATTAAAAGATAAGGAAAAACCATCCTCAAAGGGAACATAAACAACGAAGAAATCAAATTAAACATATAGCACGGGTATGGCATCCAACTTCCTAAAGGAGAAGTTAAGAGAGTTGCAAGAAGAAAAGACAAAAAACTGTAATAGTAGGAGATCTCAACCTTACCTCAGAATTAGACAAAACAAACCAAAAAAAATAAGAAAAAATTAAAAAGAAATAGAATATTAGAAAAATTGGGATGTTGGATCTTTGGAAAGTTAATAGATAGAAAGGAATATACTTTCTTCCCAGCAGTTCATGGAACCATTCAAAAACTAATATTAGGAATAAAGACCTAAAATTAAATCAAGAAACGAAATAGTAAATTTTTTTAGATCATATGCAATAAAAACTACATTCAACAAAAGTTAGGGAAATAGACCAAAAGTAATTGGAAACTAAACAACTACTTAAAGAATGATTGGGTGAAGCAGCAAATTATAGATACAATTAATAATTTCACCAAGATAATGACAATGATGAGACGTCATACAAAATTTGTGGGATGCAGCCAAAGCAGTAAAAGAGGGAATTTTATATATTAGAGGCTTCCTTGTAAACAGAGAAAGAAAAGATTAATGAATTGGGGTTTAATAAAAAAACTAAAAAGACCAAATTAAAAACCCCAATCAAATATAAATTTAAATTTAAAATTAAAAAGGAGAAATGAAAAATTGAAAGTAAAAACCATTGAACTAATTAATAAAACAAGGTTGGTTCTATGAAAAGAATCAAATAGATTTTCCCTTGGTAAACTGATTAGAAAAAGGAGGGGGAAAAGAAATTAGTAGTCAAAAAATGAAAAGGAGAACTTTCCCCAATGAAGAGGAAATTAGAGAAATAATAAGGAGTTATTTTGCCAACTTTATGCCAATAAATTTGATAACCTAAGTGAAATGGAGACTACCCCAAAATTGATTCCGGACAAAGAGGAAGAATAAATTGTTTGAATATCCCATTTAGAAAAAGAAAATAGAAAGGAATTAAAACAACCCCTAAAAAAAATCACCAGGACCAGATGGATTTTAATATGAATTTTACCAAAATTTAAAGAAAATTGGGCCAATGTTTATAAATTATTGAAAAATAGGGAATAAACAAAATTCCTTCTAGACACAGACATGGTATGATACCTAAACCAGGTAGGTGAAAACAAGAAAGAAAATTTAGACCAATCTCCAATGAATATTGATTAAAATCTTAAATAAGATATTAGCAAAAGACTACAGAAAATCATCTCCAAAATACACTATGACAAGTAGGATTTATACCAGGAATGATTTCAATTTAGGAAAACTATCAATATAATTGGCCATTTATAACCAATTAAAAAATCCATATATCATCCCCTAGATGCAGAAAAGATTTGATAAAATCCAACATCCATTCCTAAAAACACTTAAATATAGGAAAAATGGACTTTTCCTTAAAATAACGCAGCATCTATTTAAACCATCAGTAAGCATCATATGTAATGGAGACAAACTGCAACCATTCCCAAGAAGATCTGGGTGAAACAAGGTTTATCAGTTACTATTTAATTGTATTAGAAACACTATTAGCAATAAGAGCTGGAAAGAGATTAAAGGAATAAGAATAGGCTGAGGAAACCAAATTATCACTCTTGACAATAATGGTTATTAGAAATAGATTCTGCTTTTTATTAGAAATAATCCACAACTTTAGCCGTTGCTGGTTATGAAAAAACCCACATAAGTCATCAGCATTCTTATATATCATAACAAAAATCCAACAGTCAGGTTACAAAAGAAATTCCATTTAAAGTAACACTGATAATATAAAATATTTAGGAATCATCTGCCGGGAAAACGAAACCATGGCAAAATTAAGACCACTTTTCCACAAATTAAGTCTGATCTAACCAATTGAAAAATTAAATGCTCTTGGATAGGGCGAGAAATATAATAAAGATAAATATTATAAACTAATTATTTTTTGCCCATACCAATCAGACCCCAAAACATTTTAATGACCGAAAAAAATAACAACAAAGTTCATATGGAAAACAAAAGGTCAAAATTTCAAGGAATTAATGAAAAAAAATCAAATAAAATTTTAACTTTACCAGATCTAAAATTATATTATAGAGCAGGGTTACCAAAAACATTTGGATTGGCTAAGGAAAGATTGTTGATCATGGAATAGATTGTTCAAGGGAAAAACAGTCAAAATATAGCAACCTAGTCTTGAAACCCAAAGATCCCAGCTTTTGGGATAAGAACTTACTGTTTGATAAAATTGTGGGAAAATTGGAAACTAATATGGAGAAACTGGTGATCCATACTTAATCCGTACACCAAGATAAGGTCAAAATGGGTTCCGACCTAGGCATAAAAAATGAAAATTAATAAATTAGAGGAACACAGGATATTTACCTCTAGACCTGTGGAAGGGGAAGGTCTTATAAAAGCAGAACTAAGTATTACTGATCACAAATAGAAAAATTTGATTATACCAAACTGAAAAGTTTTTGTACAAACAAAACTAATGCGAAAGATTAGAAGGAAGCAATAAACTGGGAAAATATTTTAAGTCAAAGGTTCTGAAAAGGCCTCATTTCCAAAATATATAAGAATTAACCTAATTTATAAAAATCGCCATTTCCAATTGAAAAATGGTCAAAGGATATGAAAGACAATTCCAGATGAAGAAATTAAACTATTTCTAGTCATATGAAAAGATGCCCAACAATTAATCAGAGAAATGCAATTTAAGACAATTAAAATACCACACCTGTCAGATTGGTAAGATGAAGGAAAAATAATGATGATTGTTGGAGGGGATGGAAACTGGGAATTGATGCATTGTTTGGGGGTTGTGAATGAATCCAACCATTTTGGAGTAGTTTGAGCTATCCAAAAAGATCAAACTTGCATACCCTTGGTCCAAAAGTGTTGCTACTGGGGATTAATCCCAAAGAGATTATAAAGAAGGAAAGGACCAGGCAGAATGTTTTTTAGCCCTTTCGTATGGCTAAAACTGGAAACTGAATGGATGTCCATAGTTGGAGAAATCGAATAAATTGTGTTATGAATATTATTAATAACCTTAAGAAATGACCAACAGGATAATTTCCAGAAAGGCCTGGAGAGACTTAACGAACTGATGCTGAGGAAATGAGCAGGACCAGGAGATCTTATATCTTAACAACAATTATATGATGACCGTTCATGGAAGGCCATCCTCCAACGAGATCAACCCAATCATTTCTTGGAGCAGTAATGAACAGCTATGCCCAGAAAAGAACCCTTGGGAGATATAAAAACCATTAATTAATTCCCAATCCCTATATTTATGCCCATCCCATTTTTGATTTCCTTCAAGCTAATTTCCAAATTTCAAGTCTGATTCTTTTGTACACAAAATAACGTTTTTATGTATACTTATTTGTATCTAATTTAATTTTAATATATTTAAATCTATGGTACCTCCATGGGGGGGGGGTAAGAGGTGAAAAATTGGAACAAGAGGTTTGGCAGTTGTTAATGCTGTAAAGTTACCCATGTTTATATCCTGTAAATAAAAGGCTATTAAATAAAAAAAAAAGAAATAACAATATATTAAGATACAGGTAGAGTGAAATTAAGGGACTGAGCAAAATTTATTATTCTTCAGCTAAGGTAAATAGTTTGAGGTACTGATTTTGATCTCAGACAAAACAAAAGCAAAAAATAGATCTAATTAAGAGATAATCCAGGAAATTATATTTTGAAAAACATGCAAAAATTTATATTGACAACGAAGTAATATAGCAATACTGAATATACTTACAACAAACAGGGCAACTAGGCAGTTTAGTAGCTAGAATATCAGACTCAGAGTTAGGAATACTTATCTTTCTAAGTTCAAATTTAGCTTCAGATACCTATTAATTGTGTGATTTTAGACAAGTCATTTAACTATGACTCAGTTTGCTCATCTTCTAAATGAGCTGGAGAAGAAAATGGCAAAATGCTCAAGTATCTTTACAAAGAACTCCAAAGTATTCTCAAAGAGTCTGACATGATTGAATGAGAACAACAATGCACCAATGGCAGGGTATGCACATTTCTAAAGAAAACTGAGTTAGTGGAGGAAATGTATTATAAAACTATACTAAAGGGACACCTCAATTTTCTCCTCTCATAAATAAATATAATCACAAAATAAATAATAAAGAAGTTAATTAGATAAATAGAATTTTAGAAAAGTTAGATATAATAGATCTCAGAAAATTAATGGAATAGAAAGAAAAATGCCTTTTTTCCCCTTCAGAACCAAATGAAGAAAAGCAGAATTATTAAATGTTCCAATTTCAGAACATAATGTAACAAAATGTATATTCAATAGTGGGATTGAAAGCACATATCAAAAATTAATTGGAAATGATATAATCTTATCCAAAAAGATGAGGGCGTCAAAGAGCAAATAATAGAAATGAACATTGCATAAAGGATAATTAAAGTAGTGAGATACCATATGAAAATTTGTGGGATACAGATACTAGAAAAATACTAAAAGTGCTAAAAAAAATGAAAAATACTAAATAGAAAATACTAAATATTAAAAATGAATAAACTTAAAATCCTTAATAAAATGCAAAAAAATAGAAATCCTGAAAATAAAAGGAAATGTAGTAAAAAACTGAAAGTTAAATATAAACCCAATTAACTAATAAATAGGAATAAGAGCACATTTGTTTTAAAAAAAATTACAATAGATAAGCCATTGATTACCTTGTTTAGGAAAAAAAAGAAAGAAGAAAATCAATTTACCATTATCAAAAATGAAAAGGGTGAATGTGCCATAAATGAAGATGAAGTTAACACAATTCTTAAGTTACTTGGCTCAATTTTGTGTCAAAACCCTGGCCTTTAAGTGAAATAGATGAATATTTATAAAAATAGAAAATGTTCATATTAACAGAATAGGAAATGGAATACTCAAACAACCTAATCTTAGAAAAATAAATTTAACAAACCAAAAATTGTTTCCCTAAGAAAAATTCCCTCAGACTAGATGTGTGTATAAGTAAAACCTACCACATATTTAAGGAGTAATTAATTCTGACATTACCTAAACTATTTTTTAAAAAATAGGTAAGGAATAAGTACTGCCAGATTTCTTTTGTGAAGCAAAAAAATTTGATAATTAAACCAGGAAGGATGAAAATAGACAAAAGAAATTTATAGGACAATTTCCCTAACTAATATTGACACAAAAAATTGAATAAATTGGTAGCAAGGAGATTAAGTAATACATCACAAAGATCAGAATGTATGATAAGTTGGGATTTTAACTAGGAATGCAGACCTGGTTCTTTATTAGAAAAAAAACTGTGATCATAATTCACTATATCAATTAACAGAAAATGACAAAATTCTAATGATCATCTTGATAGATATAGAAAAAGCTTTTGAAACCTGGAAAGACTTGCTTTACAAAGTGTACGCACTAACAGGAAGATTGTGTGATGATCAGCTATGATAGACTTAAATCTTTTTTGCAATACAATGATCCAAAACAATTTCAATAAACTTGGGATGGAAAATGCCATCTGCATTCAGAGAAAGAACCATAGAGACTGAATATAGATTGAAGCATGGGATGTTTATCATTTTTGTTTGTTTGCTTTTTCGTTCTCATGATTTTCCCCTTTTTGGGTCTGATTTTTCTTGCACAACATGACAAATATAGAAATGTTTCAAATATAACCTAGATCAGATTGCTTTCTATCTTGGAGAGGGGGAGAAGTAAAGGAAAGAAGAAAAAAACATAACATTTTACAAAAACAAAAGCTGAAAACTATCTTTACATGTATTTAGAAAAATAAAATACTATTGAGAAAAAAGAAAAAAAGCTTTTGTGACATCTGATCATGATGGAATATGATTTTGTCATATGAAATGATGAACAAAATGATTTCAGAAAAATCTATAAAGATTAGATAAATTGATGCAAAGTCAAATGATTATAGCTATGAAGTCTTTGTACATAGATACTGCAAAAAGTACAATATTTTAACAATGATCAACTGAAAGATATCTAGTTTGATCAAGACAATAATCCAAGATAATTCCTTTGGATTCATGATAAACAATTTTACCTACCTCCAGAGAGAGAACTGATGAACTTAGAGTGCAGACTGAAGTGTATATATATATATATATATTCACTTTATTTTATTTTTTATTTTTTTTCAACATGGCTAATATAGAAAAAAAATTTTCATCATTTCATATGTATAATGTTTTATCATATTGTTTGCCTTCTCTATAGATGAAGGAGGGGAACAAGGAGGAAGAAAATTCAGAAATCAAAAATATTTTTTAAAATTAAAGTTAAAAACAAATAAATGATAATTTTATTAATGGGAAAACATACTCTAGGTAAAATATATAGACATTCCTGGAAACATCTTCCAATCTTCCCTGCTAGAACAGCGTAGTGAAGTAGAAATGGTACTAAATTTGAAAGGCAAATACATGAATTCAAATTGCTATAAATTGATGTGTGATCTTAGGCAACTCAGACTCTATCAGCTTTAGTTTCCTCCTTTATAAAATTAAGAACTTACCCCCAAATATATTGTGAGGCTTTAATGAGATAACATATAATGTTTTTTTATAGATGTCTAAGTGTTAAATAAATGTTTTCTCTTTAAAATAATCATAAAATAGCTGACATATTTATATTGAAGGTTTTCAAAGCACTTTCAATCCATGATCTTTGATTCTCACATTAGCATTGTAAGGTAAAAGTTATCATTATCTACATCTGCAGTTGAATAAATTAAGACATAGTTAAATAACTGGAGTTTCATGTTTTGCAGTTAATAAGTGATTAAGGCAGGATTCAAATTCAGGTATTAATTTCAGCACTCTTTCCCTTATCCCATTAACACAAAGTTAATAACACCTCTGTATAATTCAAATGTTGCATAGAATGATATTAAATTATTTTTTATTCACTGTGGATCAATTATGAAATGAAGGAATCTTAATCACAACAGGGAGTTTTCCCATGACAGATTAAAAAAAAAAAAACACATTAGTGAGATAGCTTGTCAGGACAATTTGAAATCTGTCAGGGTCATATAAGTGAGAGAAATTCTGTTATTATTGTGGGTGATGACTGTATTAAGAAAACTTAGTTTAAAAGCTTTGAAAACATTGATTCATTTCAAGTGGTAATTTACATGGCAATGGTTTATTCACTCTTCTTGCAAATTACCATACAGATTTATCTAAGAAAATATTCAAATCTTAGTCTTTGTATCTTTTTCTAGTAACACACCCCAATGGAATTCAGATCATGGACAAATGTCAGATGTATGTCATATACAGTAACTCAAGTAAAAATGTTCTCTATGATCTTTGTGTGGTAAGATGATTTTTCCGATTTTTTTTCCAGACTCATGGAATATTGATCTAAGTAGAGCAGTTCCATTTCTTTAAGTAGACTCCTCTAGAAAAAGGAATAAGGATTTACAATTCATCATCACAATGTTTCAAAAGCAATTATCAAGATAATATTACAATAGCTTTAAAGAACTGGGCTCTGAATTTGATAGCATATTCATATATAGAAAAGAAAACAAGGATTCTTTAATAAAGAAAAAAACAACAGCACATCTATATTACTTGTGAATAGTAGGTGACAAGACTGTTACCCTCTCTTTAAGTCCACTATTCCGCACTTAGAGAAATCACCAGAGAGAGTTTTGTTTTGTTTTGTTTTTGTTGTTGTTTTTTTTTTTTTTTTTGCAATAAATGTTTTGGAAATAATTTATTAAGGATATGCATAAATCAAGGAGATTCAAAGGTAAAATTGATTTCTCAGGTAGAAATTGTGGTGTTTTTTCTTCTTTAAAATAATAATAGTTCTCTCTGGGGGGAGAGGGTTTCTCGGGGAGGTTTTCTGGAGGCAGCCTTAGTTTCAGTTACAAGTAAATAATCACCCAAAATCGCAGCCAGCTGATAACAGTTCAGATCTTTTATTGTGTCCTTCAATATAGCCTGGTTAGCTCAGAGGCCTATCTCTCTGCTTGGTTCCCAGAGCTCTCTCCGAATGTCTCCAAATCCAAAGGTTTGTCCTTCAGCCTCCAGCCAGCACCAAGGTAGAAGATGCAATGAATATCTCTTGCCTTTGAGAGGGCTTGTAGGCTTCCTCCCAGAGTGCTCCTTTCCGACCCCTGGGAATGTTCCCCAGAAACTCTTTGAAGCTCTAAGAGCTTCCTCTCTATATATGATCTCCCAAAGGTTAACTCCTCCTCTGAGAGAATGGGATTGTGGGATATCTCCCAGTGTGCTCTCTGGCCCTAAGAGCTTCAAGGGAGGTGTGAATTCGGATATATCATACTAAACCCTGAAATTTCCCAAATGTGTGAACTCCAATGAGTACTTAAATATTTCTTGCTTCTATGAGCTCTCTAAAGGTGTGAAACAAGCATCATTTCTATCAGTTGTACTTAGTACCTTGTTTCAAGTTCTGGCCCATAACATCTCCTCAGTAAGATCAGATTAATCATACTGAACCATGCTAAATTAGATAATTATTGTCTCTATCAACTCTAATGACTTAACAGTTTGTAAAGATTCCATTAAGAAATCATTTTATTATTACTTTTAAGTAAAAAAAAAAGAAGAAGAGATCCATAATTAGTGTTGGGAAATGTGGAAGAGTCTTAGAATTCTGAAGTTTAGAAGGATTTTGACAGCCCATTCAGCAATATAAAATCAATTGTGCTTAAACTCTACTAAGCAAAAATAATCAATTAAAATAATAAATGGTCATGTGGTGTTTCCTGTCTGCCAGTAGCCTAAATGAAACTGAACTCTTGTTTTGTCCCTTTTTGTTCTTTCTTGTCTTCCTATGGCAATGACTTTAGTAATACTCCACCACCCTCAAGTGAATTGAAAATGAGTTTCTGGTCTTTTCTTCCACTCACAAAAAGTGTGTACTGAAAGAGTACTCAGTCTTATAGCTGAATAAGTAATGAAGCCAGTTGAATAGACCCTGATAGATCAAACTATGACATCTCCAATTTAAAAGGCCAGACTTTCTTCATTTCACAAGCATGGCAGCATGATTTGGTATTTACAATCAGTCCCATGCAAACTTTTGTGCCAAGGCTTAGAAGAGGCTAACACTTAAATATTAGCAATTTGAAAAAAGAAGTAAATGGCCATTTCTAATAGAAGTTATTTGGGCATATATATTTTATACCTGTGGTCAAATGAATTTCTTTAGAAATCCCATTAAAAAACACATTTGGTTCCCAAATATTGCTATTTCCCTCCTTTGTAAAGTTGCTTTGCAAAGATTCTTTTGGCTGGTTTCAATTCTCTAGCATTTTTCCTAATTTTCTAAATCTATTGTCTAAAAATATCAATGATTTAATTATAACTAGCTTTCTTTTTTTCTAACTTGTAATTCTTTATTTTTTTCTCCAAATGTAATTATCATTTATGTTTTAATTATCTTAAATGATGGATTTATGTTGGAGTTTTAAATGGTTGAGTATAATTTCAAAAATAATGATTTTTGTCATAGTTGTTTTTTGTCTTCTCTCTCTCTTCAGTTTTTTCTAATCATTCATTTTCAAGTGCAGAAATTTAGAAAAACTACATTTGAATAAAAACCGTACTATGTAGCACAGTGGGTGGAATGCCAGACCTGGAGAAAGAAAGACTCTTCTTCATGAATTCATGGCCTCATATACTTCCTAGCTGTGTGACCCTGGGCAAGTCATTTCACCCTGTTTCCTCAATTTCCTCAAATGTAAAATAAGCTAGAGAAGGAAATGACAAACCATTCCAATATCTTTACCAAGAAAACCTAAAACAGGGTCATTAAAAATTGAACATATTTGAAAAATAATGGCAATATATGTATATAATTAAGAGAAATATTGCATATGTCTCTAAATAGTTATTTTAGCTTTCTCTACCCCCTTCCCTGGATATCAATGACTTGGTAGAATTGTACTTTAAATCATAAATCACCTCCATGCATTTCATTCATTTTTGAAAATAAAAAGCAGTGCAGGGTGAACAAAGGAGGGTGACAAGCATAAATAAAGAATCATGCCTTCAAGTCTCATGAGGATTTGTAAGAAAACTATGCTTATTCTAGAGAAGGGTGAGATATGATCCTTTTTTGAAGGGTAATTACATAATAAAAAAAAATTATTTCTGTTTTCCCCAGAGGCAAGAGATAATAGCAGTGGGTAGAAATAACAGAAAAGTAGATTTCCATTTGATGTAAAAATTAACTTCCTGCAAATTGGAATTTTCCAAAAGAGAGATGGACTACCACAGGAGAGAATGTGTTTCTCTCACTGGATGCCTTTAAATAAATACAACATTACCACATATTAAGAGTAGTTGAAAGCAAAGCAAGTAATAATCAAATGACCAAAGAGCATCATTAGTCCCGTAGAATCACATCTGGTCATAATGCTGATCGAAATTGTATATGTTGTTTTCCTGTCTTTGCTTGCTTTATTTATCAGATAGCAAAAATCTTCCCAGGTTTCTTCAAACCATCTTCATAATTTACTACTTCACTGTACTACTGTAATTCCATTTATATTTTCTGCAGTTTATTATGTATTCTAAATTGTTCAGTAATTCTTCATAGGTATTATGAGTACTCCCTTCATAATTTTAGTAGGCTAGAAAAATATACAAATATCTTTGTACACTGTTAGTTTGTTTTGCTTAGAACCAATCTATCATTTAACTTATTCTACCTCTAATACTTTCTTCTCTCTATTTCCCTTCTAAGTGAAATACTTTTTTTTAAAAAAAATGTAACTCTGTGTGTGAATATGCATATTTTTTCCTCCTTTAATCAGTTAAAAAGAGGCTGGTTTTATTGTCAATTACACCCTTTAACCCATTCTTTCTTAATTGAACATACATGTACTTCTGTACTTTGATTATATGAGATCCTGTTCCCTAATCTTCCTTTCCTTTATTCCTCCCTTAACATCAGTGTATTTTTTCCTATAATTTTCTATTCCTCTTATAAGTTAATTAAGATATTATCAAAAGTTTCTATTTAGACAATAGGACCTGTCATGAAGATAGACTTCATATACAATTATCAGAATGTAAGTTGTTTGCTGTTGTTATTATTTTTGTGTTTCATTTAATAACTTTGAAGGGTAGCTTTGAGGGGACATGGAGAATAAAAGCCATGCTCTTAGTCAACTACTTTCATAACTCATATACTTATTAATTGTGTGACTGTGGGCAAGTAACTTCATCCTGTCTGCTTCAGGTTCCTCTTTTTGTAAATGAACTACAGAGGGAAATGGCAAATCACTCCAGAAAATGAGTAAAAATGAGTAAGACACAATTGAAACATCTTTGAGTTGCAATTATTTTTCAATTTTTATGTCCTCCTGTTTCTTTTTATTTATTTTCTTTTATTTTTTATCAAGAATGTTTTGATATGATGTATGTCATTAAAGATTCATCTTCCCTTGATGGATTATACTCAGTTTTACTGAATGAATTATTATTATTAGTGTTTTCCATTTTCTTCGGGGTAAATAACAAGAGTATACATGAGAAAATACAAAATATGAAATGTTAAAAAGAAAAGGAATTTCTAAATAGGACCATTAGAATACTATGAATAGCTTGGGATTTTCCATTTATTTCCTCTCAAAGTCCCCACATGTGATTATTGGTGTTCTGTAATTTTTCAGGTGTGTCTGAATCTTTGTATCATCATTTGAGGTTTTTCTTGGCAAAGATGCTGAATTGGTTGGAGACAAACAGGAATTTCTTAGTATCACACAGTTACTTAGTATCTGAGACAAGATTTGAACTTAGAAAGATAAATCTTCCTGACACCAGAACCTGTATTTTATTTACTTCACAACTTAGTTGATCCAATATATATTAAACATTGTTAGAGAAAATGGAGCTTTCAAAATATCTTTATCTGTGTAAGTAAGTCCTTGAAATTTTCTCATACTCATCTGAGAAAACAAATATTCTTCCTGCCTTTCTATAAACTGTTAAACATATATATATATGTAAATCAAGTATGATTCTCTCTTTGAAAAATGATGTCCAGCTTACATGAATTGATGCTAAGTGAAATGAGCAAAACCAAAAGATCATTACCCATGGTATCAAGATTATATAATGATTAATTCTGATGGACATGGCTTTCTTTAACAGTGAAATGATTTAGGCCATTTCCAATAATCTTGTGATGAAGAAAGCCACCTGCACCTGCACCCAGAAAAAGAGAATGGGGAGGGGACTTATTGTTGGTCACAATATAGTATTTTTCACTCTTTTTGTTATTGTTTGCTTGCATTTTGTTTTCTTTCTCATTTTTTCCTTTTTTCTTGTGCTGCATGATATTTGTGGAAATATGTATAGAAGAATTGTACATGTTTAACATATATTGGATTATTTGCCATCTAGGGAAGGGGGTAGGAGAAAATTAGGGAAAATTCAGAACACAAGATTTTGTAAAGGTAAATATTGAAAACTATCCATGTATATATTTTGAAAATAAAAATCTTTAATTAAAAAAAATAAAAGAAAAATAATGTCCAAGACATACAGATTAGGAGTAAAAGAAAAAATGTGAGGACAGTCAATTTTTAGAATTGATCTAAACAAAGCTTTAAGAGTGAAATTAGTCTATATGTTGAAATAAAAAAAATAACATGACCCACTTTTTAGCATGTATTTATGGTGATGAACAGGGAGCAGAAATGACTTTTCCTTTGTTTTGTAACCGAGAAAGTAAGCATCTTGAATTAGAAGTGCGTTTAAAAGCAAGCATATGCAAGCAGCACTAATAAAAAAACTTCCACCAGATTTGTTTTTTTAATGTTGAAAGCTCCATATCATGGGCTTTTGGGCAAAAAGAAAATCCTTTATTAAATGTTATCCTATTCAATGCTGCTGATGACAACGTTCTCAAAATATTTTAGGCAAAAGATTTTGGAGAATATAAAATATTTTTGGTTAGTTTGTTTTTGCTTTCCTTTCTTGGATTATTAATCTACTAGTTCTGCTGTTGAATGTGTCCTTAGGTTATTCAAAGTCTTTAAATGGCCACCATTTTCATGTATTAATTCAATTTTTAAAAGAGTAACTAATAGGCTCTGTCAGATACTAATCATAATTCAAAAATAAATGTCATACAGTCCTAGCCTTGAAGATCTATGAGTTAGTAGGTGAATTTATAATTCCTCTTTGTTTTATTGAAACTTACTTAAAAATAGATTTTTTTTCTCTCAAAAAAACCCAAATACAATGTTGTTGAAAGGGAAAAAAATGTACATTTTTACATTCAGCATACATTATTAAGTGACAAGTAAACATTTAAAAATAATTTAATTTTAGTTAAAATTTTATCATAAAATTGAAGGTTTTTTTTTTTAAACTGAGACATGTTACTTTTTATTTTAGGTCACATATTTGATTACATTTATTCCTTAGCTTTTGGAGCTATTGTGTTGAATTCTCTTTCAACAATTTTTAAACTCAATGAATAGATTAGAAAAACCACTTATTAAATATGCAAAATATATCAAATACTCTGATAAATACTTAGCATATAAAAAGACATCCCTTGCTTTTAAAGAACTCATATTCAAATTGGAAGAAATGAAGAGTATGAGAGAGATCAACTACAAGGTGAGTAGAAAATTATTTAAGGTGAACTTTAGGATGCAGTGGCAAAACACATGGCAAGATCTTGGAGCTATTAGAGAACATTGTTAGAAAGGAAAGATACTGATGGAATATGAGTGAATGAAGTTTATGCTAGATTGGTTGGGAAACATGTGAAAGGTTGCCACTATAGTTCTTTTAAACATCTTTAAGGATATAAATGTTCAATCCTTTGTAATTATAATAAAAAAGAACAGTCATTTATTGTCCAGTATCATCAATTGTTTCTCAAAATCTTTAGCTTTAATTAAAATGGTTTTTCAATGGGTAACAAAAATGGAGTTCATGGATAATAATATTTATAGATGTCTTTTACCGTATTGGGGGTAGAGGGACTTTTGTTTGCAAAGCATTTATAACAGTGTGTAACAGTGTAACAGTCACACTATTACAATATGGTTCAAAAATACTTTGCCTAAAGTAGACAAAGAAAAAGTTCAAAAAAGAATAACTAATTGAAAGAATTCAATTCAATATATTAATAGTATAAACATCATGTCTTTAGGGGTTATATGGCTAGCCTTGGAATCAATTATATCTGACAAACACTAAGTTTTGCAATGATGGGCAAGTAATATTTTCTCTTTGCCCCAAGTTGGTTTTCAAGGCTATATACATGGAAAGGGGGATAGTGTGTGGTATAACAGAAAGAGTACTGACTCTGGGTCCTGAGGAGCTAAGCTCAAATCCTGAAAAATCATTCCCTATAGAATCTTGAGCCCTTCAGTTTCCTGAGGCTCATTTTCTTCATTTGTAAAGGGAGGTAGACTGACTCTAGTTTCCTTCTAGCTATACAACTATGATTCTATGACTACTTGACTTCTAAGATCCCTTCATGCCCCAAAGCAAATAAGTTACTGCTTTCCACAATCAATAATCATAAGTAATCATAAGCCTGGGTAGAAAATAAATATAAGTAATGATGCCAATAGTAATAGAACCATCTCTCAAATAAGATTTCAAAAACAAATTCTACAAACCAATAAGGGGAATATATATGTAAATGTTTTAGGACTTTAGTTTCTTTGAGCCAAAGAGAAAAACTGCCTGTCATATTATATATATTTAATTACAGTCTTTTAAGATAAGAAGAGCTATTTATTTCAATATCTCTCTCTTCTTCCCTCCCTTCCTCTTATCCTCCTCCCTCCCTCTGTGTGTGTTTGTGTGTGTGTGTGTGTGTGTGTGTGTGTGTGTATGTGTGTGTATGTGTGTGTGTCTAAGTCTGCAGCATAATGAAGCACTTTAAGGTTCTAGCAAGGGCAAATGAATGGTAAATCTAAAGTTCAAGTTCCCCATATCAAGCAAATGTTACTTTTAGACACTGGTTTTGAAAGAATAAGAGTAAACGGTGAAGGCCAAACATGCATGTAAACCTCTGAGTTGTATACAGGATGAAAAAAGAAAGAAAGAGTGTGTGATATACCTTGTGGAGCTATTTTTTGACATTTATTTCTGGAAGCAAAGATTTGAAGATTACATGATTAACTCATCATCCAACAGAATTTAATTTGTTTTTATATGAATAAGGCCTGGGAGACAATGATAATGACATTAAGCATCTTATCCCAAATTCAACATCAGCATCTATTCTTATATTTAATGATTATTTTGGATACTTTATCTCTGATCGATCTCATTTGATTGTCTTCAGCCAGCTTCCAACATATTACTTCCCTTCACAGTTGCCATTCCCATCAAATTGGCTTACTAGCAGGTCCTTATCTACAACATTCTATCTCCAGTTTCCCATCCCTTTTGTTTGCTAGAATCCTTAGCTTTTGTCAAGGAGCATTATACATATTGTCATCCTGCTTAAGAGTCTTTTTGTTGTCAATGCTAACTCTCTATTGGATATTTCAAAGTAGGAGATCTCTAAAATGATGAATTCTTAACACCAAAAAGAGCAGAAGAAAAAGCAACTTTTAATATACTTTTATGTGATAGTTTGTATATATTTTAACACTATCTAATAGAATATAAACTCATTGAGAGATTATATATATTTTTTTGGTCTCTAAAACCTTGTACATATTAAGGACTTAGGAAGTATTTATTGAATTGAGTTGAATGGTTGTCATCAATTTTTAATAGTTTGCAACAGTTTTACAATTGCTAAAATGCTCCTGTTGCCTGGGGTGAGAGCTACAATAAGCATGAAAATAAATATAACAATTAGATAATGATTATATAGAAACAAATGTTAATTAAAATCCATGAAATATACAGTGTCAATTCAGTCCATATCAAATCTCTCACTGCCTGCTGTGAAATGTTTTCTGGTTGTCGGGCCACAGAAGAACAAGCCAAAATACTCTCTCCACCCCACAATAATGCTTCATGAACTAATTTGTACAAACATTAAAAATTAAAGGATAGTTTCAGACTAAAACAAGAAATTCCTACAGAAGAAAATTATTCATTCATTCTCTTGTTACTGAAATGTTTCCCTAAAGAGCTTAAATCATTTTATTCAGATCATCAGTATCATTTTTAGAACACCCCAGTGGGAGATAAAAGAAAAGAATACAAGAAAGCATAGGGGAGATGTGTCTTCATTTGTGGCATTTGTGTAGTAAGTCTCCTTAGACTTACTAACTGACCATATTCCTTCTGTCACCAGTGTCTAGCTAGATTAGCTTTGGGATTTGTTATCTTTGTTGTTTCTCAGCATTGGGAAGGTATTATTTTTATAAATTTTAAGCAACTCTGGAAAACTTTATCAGGTAGCTAATATGTTTCTCTTCCAATTTTTAAGTCTACTTGGGAAGTAAATTCAGCATGACATTCTATAGAACAAAGAGATTTGTGATATATAAAGGAATGGTTTTCTCAAGGATTGAGAGCCTAATTGTCTCATCTCCACTTCAGAAACATTCCTGGGAATATTCAAAAGAACAATGAACGAGGATCCAGAATTTTGAGATTCAGTCTGAGTTCAGTCACAAATTAGTTGAATGATCTTGGGCAAATCTCTTGACTTTTCTCTACCTTAGTTTCTTCAATCACAAAAACTGCAAAGTGTTGCCTTTCTAAGAAAAGGAGGATGTTAATTTAAAATGTAGAAAATATAAAATAAGCTGAAATCTTTGAAATTGTAAAATATTCATCTTATCTTTTACTAAAAATATTCTCCATGTAAGAATATTTAATTGTGCCACATTTGGGGGGATGATACCTTTTTATTTAATTTCATAAATCAGTTCTCACTACATTGAAAATAGTTTTACATAGGAGGGAACCCAGTCATGGACAGTCTTGTATTTAAGTCATATGAAGCTATATCAAATTACGAAATGTGAAGTTGGCAGGGAGAAATCTGAGCAATTGGGGGGGGGGTATTATATCTGCCTTCAAGTATAAGACAGATTGTTATAGAAGAATAATTAGAATTGTACTGCTTGACCTAAGAAGGCAAAACAAGAAGTGTTGTGTGTAAGTTACAAAGAAGAAAATTTATGATTAATGTAAGGACACATTTCCTATAAGAGTTATCCTGAGCATGACCTCAGGAGATGGTGGCTTCCCCCTTAGTACAGTTGTTCAAATAGTAGCTAGATGATCATTTATTAGGCATGTTTCTGAAAGTCTTACAATTCAGTTGCAGTGTGAACTGAGTTTGTTACTGAGATAACTTTGGATTATAGAATTGAGACTTGGAAATGACTATTTTTATGGTCTTCAAATTGAACCCCCTTGTCTTATAAAAAAAGAACAGGCTCTAATTGGTTATGATTGATGGAGATATGATTTGATTTGAGCTAAGGTATTTTTTATTCCATGTTCATTACTGAACTATCAAACTACCTTACTTTTCTAGCTCTGAAATTGTTTTTCTTTTTAATTTTTTGTCACTATATTATTTCTGCCTTGCATATTCTCTTATTTCTTCCACTTTTATCAATATCTTTCCCACATCTCAAAGACAATTAAGATTACAAGAGTCATCATGAGAGATCCTGGGAAATATAGACTTGTGAGTTTATATTTCTTTTTGAAAATCCCTGTGGAGATATATTAGGGATGGGGCAGACATTTATACTTCCTTTATTCTCCGTTATTCATTGTTATGTCTAAATATATAAAAATTGAGTGAATTAAATCTCTTATCATGATAAAATATATTTTATGAATTAAAACTAGAATTTTCCCTTTATATAAAAATAAAAAACAGGATAAAAGCATAATGTATTTACAGATGGAAGGGATCTTAGTGGTTGGCAAGTCTAATCATCTCATGTTGTATCTTACCCAGTGGGGCACAAATACTAAACAAAGTATTGCATTTCCCTTATTCCAGTGTTCTTTCCACTATGCTAACACTAAGTAAAACACAAAGATTTATAATTTATTAAATTATCAAAAGTACTACTAAGGCATTTTAAAAGATGGTGAAGATGATGCTCAGTGACTTGCTTAGTTTAACATAGAAAGTAAATGTCAGAATTAAGAGTCAAGTGGTGAAGCCAAAAATGGTAAAGGCTGTTTGCCTGAGCTCTCCTGCAATCCCCTCCAAATATCTTTAAATAATAATTCTAAATAAGTTCTAAAGCTCACAAAAAGACAGAATGAAAGAATTTCACAGAGCAAGATAACTTAAAAAGTCAGCAGAAGTCTGTTGCACCAGGATGAGAATGAAACAGAGTCCAGTACAGACCACAGCAATGCTTCAATAAATAGAAGCAGAACTTGTACGCCACTGAATTGACAGAATAAATAGTGAGCTTGGGAGTTGTTAGCATGTAGACAGTAAGAGGATCAAAAAACTGGTCAGAAAAAGAGGTTTCTTTACTGGCACTGGGGACAGTACTCTTTTGCTCTGTCTGTATATAGATATGGGTCACAGTCTTTGGTGGCAGTCTGAAGGTGAGGAGGAGCACTAGCATATCAGAACTTGTAGTCATAGTGGAATAGAGATACTCTTCTTACTTCAAGGGAAGAAAAAAGTGTTTGTGGTCACTCACAAACTAGAGTGAACACATTTCTGCTTAAATCATATCACCATGGAAGAACTGAAAACTTTCAGATCCTTAAAAGTGTCTCTGAAAAAAGCTACATAAATCCCTGAAGTTTGAGACAGTGTATTATCTACTCTGGAATCAGAACCCTACTTTAAGAAAGAGTTAAAATTCGACTAATAGACTGCAAAAAATGAGCAAACAGCAGAAAAAAAAGATTTTAACCATAGAAAGTTACTATGGTGACAAGGAAGATCAAACACACGCACACTCTCAGAAAAAAAAAAAAGATAATAAAGTCAAAGATCCTAGATCTAAAGCCACAAAGCAAAGTTTGAAGTGGTCTCGGGGCATGTAAGAGTTCAAAAAGGATTTTGAAAACCAAGTGAGAGAAATAGAGGAAAATTTGGAAAGAGGAATTAGAGTGATACAAAAAAAATATTTTTTTTAAAAAAATTGTCAACAGTTTGATAAAGGAGTCTCCCTAAAGAAAATAACACCTTAAAAACAGAATAGGCCAATGGTATAAAATGGCATAAAAAGCTGATGAGGAGAATACCTTAAAAAGGAGAATTGACCAAAAAAAAATAAATAAAGCACAGAAATTCACTGGAGAAAATCAAACAAGCAAGCAAACAAACAAACAAACAAAGAAAAAAACTCCTTTTGAAGTAGAATTGACCAAATAGACTAGGAAGTACAAATTCCTTAAAAATTAAAATTGAATAAATGGAAGTTAATAACTTTATGAAAAAATGGAAGGAAATGAATGAAAAAATAGAAGACAATACAAAATATCTCATTGAAAAAATAACTGACATAAAAAAAATCCAGGAGAGATAAATTAAAAATGGTTGGACCACCTGAATACAATGATAAAAAAAGACCCTAGATACACTATTTCAAGAAATTATCAAGGAAAACTTCCCTGATATTCTAGAACTATGAAGGTAAAACAGAAAGTGAAAGAATCCATTGATCAGATTTTAAAAGAGATCCTAAAATGAAAACTTCTAGGAATATTATAGCCAGCTCTTAGATTAAGAAGAAATTGTTGTCAGCAGCCAGAAAGAAAGAATTTAAGTATTTTGGAATTTAGAACTTTCTACATTGAAGAATCAGATGGCTTGGACTATGATATTTCAGAGGACAAAGCTGCTAAGGTTAGAACCAAGAATCCAACAAAAGTGAATATAATTTGTCAGGGAAGAAATGGATATTCAATGAAATAGAGAACTTTTTAGGATTCTTGAAGAAAAAATCAGATTTGAATAGAGGATTGTAATTTAAATATAATACTCAAGGAAGAATAAAAAGGTAAACAAGAAAGGGAAAATTGTAAGGAATGTAAAAATGTTAAACTGTTTACATATCTTCATGGGAATATACTTGCCACTCTTAAGATTTTGTTCATTGTTAGGGTAGTTAGGAGTGTGTGTGTATGTAATATATATATATATATATATATATATATATATATATATATAGAGAGAGAGAGAGAGAGAGAGAGAGAGAGAGAGAGTGGGGGCACAGGTATGAGTTGAATGGGAATTAATGGAATGAATGATACCTATAAAAGGATGGGGGGGGGTAAGAAAGGAAAATATTATTGGGAAAAAGGAAAAAGAAGAGGTAGAATTAAGTAAATCATTTCACATAAAAGAGACAAAAAAGCTTTTTAAGTGAAAGGAAAAATGGGAATAGTAAAGGTGTATCAAGTGAACCTTATTTTTCATAAAAAGTAGCTCAAAGAAAGAATAACATAAATTTAATTGAGTATAGAAAATATACTGAGTATAGAAATATATCTTACCCTATATGAAAGTAGTAGGAGAAAGGGATGAAATAAGGGAGGGGTAAAGAAAGGAATAGGAGATTAGGGGAGGGGATAGTCAGAAACAAAACTTTTGAGGAGGGATAGGGTGAAAGGAGATAGAGAATACAATTAAGTGTGGGGGTGAGGGAGAATACAATTAGCAAAAGGAACTGTGAAAAAAAAAAAGTATAAGCAAATTTCTCTGATAAAGGCTTCATTTCTCAAGCACATAGAGAACCAAATCAAATTTATAAAATGAGGCATTCCCTTTTGAATAAATGATCAAAAGATATAGACAGTTTTCAGATGAAGTAATCAAAGCTATCTATAGCCATATGAACAAAAATGCTGTAACAATATTGATTGGAGAAATTAAAATTAAAACATTTTGAGGTACTACTTCATACTTATTAGATTGTTATTTTCCTTTTTCTGTTCTATTAGCTGAATAGTGGAGGGAATGTGGGGAAAATGAGATATTAATGCATTGCTGCTGGTGGTGTGATCTGATTTAACCATTCTGTAGAGCAATTTGGAACTATGACTAAAGGCAATAAACCACACAAATTCTTTGACTAAGCAATAACAATACTTGGCCTATAACTGAAAAGAGTTTAAAAAAAAAAAGGACCAATATGTACAAAAATATTTAAAGAAGATCTTCTCTGAGGGCACAGAATTAGAAATTGAGGGGATACCCATCAACTGAGGAATGGTTGAACCAATTGTGGTATATGACTACAATGGAATACTATTGTGTTAAAAGAAATGATGAGCAAGATGCTCTAGCAAAAACCTGCAAAGACTTCAATGACCTTATGAAAAGTGAAATGTACTGTTGACATGATTTGGCTACTCTCAGCAATAAATAATCCAAAACAACTCTGAAGGATTTATCATGAAAATATTATTCATACCCAGAGATTGTGTCTCAATACAAATTGAAGCATACTTTGTTTTAATTTACTTTTTGAGTTTTTTTTTCTTTTTTCTTTTGTAGTTTGTTTAGTGGTTATGTGTGATCTATATTTTCTTTTATGACAAGATTATTATGAAACTGCCTAACTGCATATATATATATATATATATATATATATATATATATATATATTTATATATATAACTTTATAATCAATTGTTTGCCTTCTCAATGACAGAGTGTGGGGAGGGTAGAAAGGAAAAGATTAATTTTGAAAATGAATATTAAAAATGTTTTTACATGTAATTGGGAAAATAAAGCACTAAATAACTGAGAAAACAAGAATTAAGCATCAATATCAGCACTTTCTTAACTTTGCAACCAGAATTTTTCATGTTGTAAGCCTTAGATTTGTATCCCAAGTATCTTAATTATTCATGATATGATCTTGGCGTGGGATACTTAATTTCCCCAATAATCTATTTACTTATGAAAAATTAGTGGGAGGAATGGTGATGATGAGTTTTGCCCTTTTTGACACATATGGAAATTATGTGAAGTGTATGAGCAAAAATTTTGTAAAATATGAAATGGTATAAATTTAAATTGTTATTATTCAATATTTATTTATTCATGGACAAGAGAAAAAAAGGATACTGAAGTGTTTTGCCATTTGCTTTTGCAGATAATTTTACAGATGAGGAAACTGAGGCAAACAAGGTTAAGTGATTTACCCAAGGTCACACAGCTAGTGTTTGAAGCCAAATCTAAACTCATGAAGATGAGTGTTCCTGATTCCTCAACCAGTCCTACATCCACTGTGGCATCTAGGTTCCCTAAGAACAAGAAGAGCTTTGCTCTTTTTAGAGGGATGCTTCCTATTCTGAACTTGTACAGATATAACTTTTACTTTAGAAAATCAATCTATGATTCTACTCTATATCATAAAAGTAAACTGTTTTTTGAAATTTAATAGGATTATGCTATTGATCTCATCTTTATAATGCTATATGGTATTTTGTACCTGTGAACTATAGACTATTACATGATGGAACACAAGGGAATAACAATTAGTTTGTAAAAGAACAAGCCAATTTTAATGCCCTGAGCAATGTTCATATCTCTGCTAACACAATATTTATTTTTATGTTAGTAGATTGCTGTGAAAGCAGAAAACCAATCAAGTTTGGTCAAATCATGAAAACATCTGCTTAAATTTATTTGGAAAAGTTCAATCCAAAGATGTAATTATTTATCAGGAATTAGAAATGAAAGATAATAAAACTTATGCCACTTATGACTCAGAAATAAATATATTTGATTTGAAATGAAAATAAAGTCAGAGGAAAAGGTCTTTTCTACTTTAGTGTAGATGAATCAAATGTTGGTTGCAATTGTTTATGAATTCTGGAGAATTATCCTATAAATCCTGGTCCCAGATCATCATGGCCATCTATGAGGCATTTGTCAATAAAAAACTATTAGATAACATATTAATATAGTTTAGTTTTGTTTATTGTTTAAAAAAATATACCATATGAATAAAGTCAACGAATATAGTTTATACAGAGAAACTTTACTGTGATCTCTGCTCCCAAACAATTTTTGATATTTAATAGTCTAAGTTTTGTAATTCAGAATTTTCTAAATATTTGCATTACATCTGTTTAATTTTTTCGTGGAAGACATATCAATATCTATCTATCTATCTATCCATTTAAAAAACTATTGCATATATGTCCTTCTCCCTTTTTTAATGATCTCTTTGGGATATAGACCTAGTAATGGTATTACTGGTTGAAAAGGCATGCACAGTTTGGTTGATTACTTTCCAGAATGTCTGGGTCATTTCACAATTCCACCAACAATGACTTAGTATTCCAATTTTTCCAAATCCCCTCTTATATTTGTCTTTGTGCTTGTCTGTCATATCAGCCAATCTGATAGCTGTGGGATGGTACCTCGGAGTTGTTTTGATTTGTATTTCTCTATTAAATAACAATTTAGGGCATTTTATATGATTTTGAGCAGTTTTAATTTCTTCATCTGAAAGCTGGCTATTCATATTATTTAACTCTTTATCAATTGAAGAATGACACATATTCTAATAAATTTGACTTAGTTCTCTATTTCAAAAAATTAGAGAAACTTGCTCTCAAATATTCCTCAATTGTTTTGTTTGTTTTCATTTAAATCTTAACAACACTGGTTTCCCTTGTGCAAAAAAAAAAAAAAAAAAAAAGTTTTTGATTTAATATAACTTAAATTATTCATTTTGTATCTCATAATGCTTTCTCATCTCTTGTTTAGTCATAAATTATTCCCTTATGCATAACTCTTACATGAGAAGTATTCCCTATTCCATTAATTTGCATATGACATTGAATTTCTTTATGTTTAAATCATGTACTCATTTTGACCTTATATCAGTATATGCTGTGAGAGGTTGGTCTTTACCTTATTTCTGCCAATCTGTTTTTTCCTAGTAGTTTTTGTTAAATGGAGAGGTCATGTTGCAAAAGTTGGGGTCTCTGTATTTATCAAACACTATATTACTCTGGTCATTACCTCATGTGGCTTGTGTGCTCAATCAATTCCACAGATCTGCCCTTCTATCTATTACTTAGTATTACATTTTTTGATGATTATTATTTTATAACTTACTTAGAGATCTGGCATAGTTATATAACTATTATGCAGTTTTGTTTTCCACTAATTCCATTGATATTCTTGACATTTTTGTTCTTCCCAAATAATTTTATTATTTTTCTTCCCCTCACCTCCCCAGGGCCAAATTTATTATAAGGCAACATTATTAATAGCTGAATAAACCCACCACACAGCAAGATAAGGTCAAAATGGGTACATGATCTGGGCATAAAGGATGATACCAAAAGTAAATTAGTAGAACAACGGATTATATACCCATCAGATCTTTGCAGAAGAGAGGAATTTATGACTAAAGAAGAACTAGAAAACATTATGGTATGCAAAATGGAAAACTTCTATTACATTAAATTAAAAAAGGTTTGCACAAACAAAATCAAGATAAACAAGATTAAAAGGGAAGCACAATGCCAGGGGGAGGAGGGGGAACTACAGTCAGATAAGGGCTTCATTTCTAAAATATATAAAGAATTGTGTCAGAATATATAAGAATACAAGTTATTCCCCAATTGATAAATGGTCAAATATTGTGAACAGATGATTTTCAGGTAATAAAATTAAAGCCATCAATATTCATATGAAATAATGCTCTAAATCACTATTGACTAGAGAAATGAAAAATAAAACAGATTTAAGGTACCACTTTACATCTTTCAGATAGGCTAATGGACCAGGAAAAGCTCATAATAAATGTTGGAAGGGATGTGGGAAAACTGGGACACTATTGTTAGTGAGTTGTGAAATGATCCAACCAATCTGGAGAGCAATTTGGAACTAGTCCCAAACAGCTATAAAATTGAACATATTCTCTCACCCAGCAGTACTACCACTGGGTCTGTATCCCAAGGAAATCATAAAGGAAGGAAAAGAGTCCACATGTTCAAAAATGTTTGCAGCAGTTCTTTTTGTGGTAGCAAAGAACTGACAAATTAGTAGATACCCATCATTTGGGGAATAATTGAATAAGTTATGGTATATAAAAGTAATGGAATATTATTATTCTATAAAAATGATGTACAAGCTGATATTAGCAAGGCCTGGAAAGATTTACATGAACTGATGCTGAGCAAAACAAACAGAACCAGAAATACACTGTATACAGTAACAGCAAGACTGTGCAATGATCAACTATGAAAGACTTGGCTCTTCTCCGTAGTTTGGATCCAAGGCAATCTCAATGAACTTTGAATAAAAAATTCCATTTGCATCTAGAGAGAGAACTAAGGAGTCTGAATGTAAATTAAAACATGCTATATTCACTGTTTGCCTCTTTTTCTTTTTGTTTTTCTCTCATGGTTGTTCCCTTTTTTTCTGAGTCGCCCACCCCAACATGATTTGTAAAGAAATGTGTACATGTGTGTGTGAGTGTGTAGGTGTGTGTTTAAATATACACAAATGAGTGTACATGCATAAACAGAAAAATAAAACAATAAATATATATGTATATATATATATATGTATATATATATATATATATATCCAATTTTTTTACCCTGAAGAATTATATTCTATTTTTCTGTGTATGTGATTCTTGGGAGCAATCCGAGTTCCTTTACCTTCTGGAATATTACATTCTAATCTCTGCTTTTTTAACAATGAATCTAGGTTTATAACTCCATAACTGCTTGGTTACTTTGACTAGATCCACCATATTGTTTCTTTTTGGCTGTTTTCAGTATTTTCTCTTTGACCTAAGTGCTTTGGAATTTGGCTGTAATATACGTGGAGATTTTCATTTTGAGATCTATTTACAGAAATAATTTGTGGATTTTTAAATATCTATTTTGTTCTGTAGTTCCAGATTATCAGGACAGTTTTTTAATGATTTCTTGAAATATGAAATTTGGTTCTTTTTTATCACAGCTTTCATGTATTCTGATAACTTTTAAATTAATTCTTTTTGATACTAAAGAAAGGAAAGGGATCTGTATGTGCCAAAATGTTTGTGGCAGCCCTTTTTGTAGTGGCTAGAAACTGGAAAATGAATGGATGCCCATCAATTGGAGAATGGTTGGGTAAATTGTGGTATATGAATGTTATGGAATATTATTGTTCAGTAAGAAATGACCAGCAGGATGAATACAGAGAGGCTTGGAGAGACTTACATGAACTGATGCTAAGTGAAATAAGCAGAACGAGGAAATCATTACATACGTCAACAAGGATAATGTATAAGGATGTATTCTGATGGAAGTGGATTTCTTCAATAAAGAGAAGATCTAATTCAGTTCCAATTGAAAATGATGGATAGAATCAGCTACACCCAGAGAAGGAATACTGGGAAGTGAATATGGACTACTTGCATTTTTGTTTATATTCTCAGGTTATTTTTACCATCTGAATCCAATTCTTCTTGTGCAACAAGAAAACTGTACAGTTCTTCACACATATATTGTATCTAGGATATACTATAACATATTTAACATGTGTAAGACTGGCTGACATCAGGGGAAGGGGTGGAGGAAAGGAAGGGAAGTCAGAACAGAATTGAGTGCAAGGGATAATGTTGTAAAAAATTACCCAGGCATATGTTCTGTCAATAAAAAGTTATAATAAAAAAATTTCTCTTTGATCTGTTTTCCAGAACAGTTGTTTTTGTAAAGAGATATTTCACTTTTTCTTACATTTTTCATTCTTTTGCTTTTGTTTTATAGTGAACTCTTGTTCTTTTTGCATTTGATTAAACCTATTTTTAGAGAGTTCTCTTCTTCAGTGATTTTTTTTATGTTTTTTCCATTTTTGTGTTCTTACTTTAGCAAGAGTATAATATAAATAATATATAATATATGTAATATAATGTAAACTATTGGCTTTTTTTTTTAAAAAATGATTTTCTTACATCACTCTTTGTTGCAAATTTTTCTCTACCTCTCTTATGTGATTTTTAAAATTCCCCTACCCCTTTTTTTTTTTAACTTTTCCAGGTTTTTTTTTAAATCGGATAGTGAGATATTACATGAAGTTGTTTTGACATTGTTATTCTCTTTTGAGTTTGTGTTTTAATATTCCTAGTTCCCAACAAGAATTTCTATAATCAGTTTTTTTGATGTTTGCTTATTTTCCAGTCTATTACTGGATTTTTAACTTGATAATAAAGTTGAGCTCTGATCCTGGGATGGAGGGAGTTTTTTCATGCTGCTAATTTTCTAATTAATTCTGGATTCCTGTAAATTCTCAATTCTTCTGAAGTGGTATGATCTAAGGACAAGTATGATCACTGCTCTACTTGACTGTGTTTTGTTCTGTGAGGACTACACACCCTATTTTTTCACCCTGGAAGTATGACTAAAGTCCTTCCTCTTTTTTAACTATGACTTATACTATTCTTGTGGCCTTCTTTACTCTTGGTCTACAACCCTGACCTTGAATCCCCAAATGCGTGATGAAACAGAGTCCTGAAATAACTGCAAGCAAATGTCCTCAGTAATCTTCCTCTGACCAAGTGGTGAAGAAGTCTTCACCATTCTTAGCTTGGACTTAAAGTTCCAGAATTCACCACTGCAAATTTATTTGCCTCAAAGCCTACACTGGTTTTCTGGTGCCCTGCTGGAAAACTGCCTGCGTTGGATTGTGCTCCATTTTCACTCCAATGAAATAGACCTTTTCTATTGATTTTTAAGTTGTGTTTTCTTACAAAAATCATTTTACTCTCTGTTGGTTCTTCCATTCCAAAATTCATTTTGAGGTATTATTCTTAAAGTTGTATAGAGGATCATTTAGGAAAGCTCAGACAAGTGCCTATCTCTACTATACCATCTTTTTTTTTTTTTCCTACTCAAGTTCTTTCTTATTTAATCTATTCCAGCAAATACTTAGTAATGACCTATACTACATACTGTGTTATCATAGTGCCTGAGGATAAAACGGTAAAACAAAAATATAGTGCTTCCCTTCAAGGAGTTTATTTACTTTTAAAAAAATATTAACAAATTAATGTGGCCTATTATTCAGAGTAACACAGTTTTTCACAAATTGATTTGACCTCAGAACATTTAAGAGAACGTTTTTAATTCTACTAATTACTAGTGCTCCCTTAAGAAATTGTTTTCTTTATATTTTGAATACATGTTGCATGTGCTTGCTGCTCTGTTCATATTTTTTTTCATTAGTAGAATGTAAACTTAAAGTCAGGAGCTATTTCTTTTTTGTCTTTGGGTCCTCAATACCTGTGTACCTGATTTTCAATAAGTGCTTAATAAATGGTTGTTGAATCGAGTTAAAGATTGTAACAAAGCATTATCAAGATGAACCTTAATCTTTAAATCTGTTTTTCATGAAGGAAAAATCACTGTATCACAGAGATTTTTAGACCAAATGCATTTTTCCCCCTTAGGTTGCTTAATTCAGCATTTAAACTTAAATGACCTTACTAATATGTGTTAATATGACACATTCTAAAATTAAGAAGAAAAAAAAAACTGCTGTTTTCTCATACCGTGCCAAGATGCATGGACTTAATTTAGAGTGGGGGAGGAATATAGAAATGTGTTAGAAATAGTTTTGTTGGTAACTCATAATTTTGAAATAGATTTTTTTCCTAATAAAATTTGTTTTCTGCAAAGTATATTTCCTTTGGAAAATATTACATTAGCTATCCTAAGAAGAAAGTTGAATTATCTTCTCCAGCTTTTGTTAATAACTTATGAATTTATTAACCCATAATAAATTAAATAAATTAGTTAATTAAACTATGTCTAACATCCATTTTGACAGAGTGGTGATAGTGAAATGCCATAACTGGCATAGCTATCAAAAGAGAGGAGACCAAGAGAGGTCTGTAACTTCTTGGCTTATAATTGCAAAAATAATTTTTTTGATTCTGGTTATTCCATCTATGAAATAAGGATACAAGACATTGATGGGTACAAGAGAATATGGAAAAAAAAGTCTTTTGACTCAATATTTTTAAAGTGATTTCCAGTCCAATAGCAAACTAAGGTGCTAGAGATATAAAGATAAAACAAAACCTAGGTCCTTCCCTCAAAAAGCTTGCCATTTAATAGAGTAGAGAAAGCTGATTTATTGTGCAAGTAGATATGCATATATATGATAATTTGAGAAGTACCGATACATAGGAAATCAGAAAAGGCCAAATATGAGAGTTAGCAATAGAACTGAGCATTAAAGGAAATTATGATTTTTAATCATTATTTTTTGCATTTAATTTATCTTTTAAATGAGTTTCAAATTCTTTTCTTCTCTTTCTGCATTCTCCCTTCTTGAGAAAGTAATCAATGTGATGTAGATGATACATGTACAGTCATGCAAGATATATCACTAGTAATTTCTTTATTGACTAAATTCTAAAAGAAAACACAAACAAAATTAAACAATACAAATAAAATAAAAATAGTATGCTTGAATCTGCATTTAAAGGATGATAAAACTGTTTACACTTTTTGACTCAGAAATACAGCTACTCAGTCTTTATCCCAAAGAGATTAAAACCTTTATACATATAATATTTACAGCAGCTCTTTTTTGTCTTGTCAGATAATTGGAAATAGAGGAAATTGTATCCATCAATTTGGGGATGACTAAATAAGTTGTGGCACATGATTGTTTGTGGAATACTATCGTGTTCTAATTACCATGCCTTCAGAGTAACCTAGGAAGATTTATATAAACTGATGTAAAGTGAGCCAAACCAAAAGAACATTGTATACTATAACAGCAATAATGTACAATGATCAGCTGTAAATGATTAAGCTATTCTTAGTAAAAGCAAGATCTAAGACAATTTTGAAGTACTTGTGATGAAAAAAATCTATCCACCTCCTGAGAAAGGATTGAGACAGTCTGAATGCAGAGGAAAGCATTATTTTTAGACAAAATTTTCTCATTCTAATTTTTGGATCTTCTTTTTTTCTGCAATGTGGCTAAATGGAAATGTTTGCAAGATTGAACATTGTTATAGGAGTCCCCTACTAGTGGCTGCTGAGTTACAGGAACCACCTTCTAGTGACTTCTGAGGATCTAATTCTGACCCACAGAATAGATTCCTTCATGTGAAAGGCTGATAACAATACAAGGAAACTGAGAGGCAGTTGCATTCTCTGACCTCTCTCCTCTTCCCTCTTGCCTCCGATTTAGTTCCCAATTCACAAGCAACATCTGTGTTAGTAAAGGCTGATTTGCAATTCCTTCAAGTGTGTTATGTTGCACAGCTGTGGGGGCTTTCAGAGAACTGACCCGCTCCTTAATGCTACAATCCCCTTTAAACCTTTACCGAATTTCTGGGTTTTGCACTTAGGCATGGTCCTTAACAACTCTTTATCAAATTGCCCTTCATCAAATATACTCTTTGGTATTTGATTTGATAAATTATCAAATTACTTATCTTTTAAAGAGGGTAGTTGGGGAAAATGAACAGAAAGAATATGAAATGACATTTTTAAAGTGTTTAAAAAATTGTGTATATATAATTGAGAAAAAAAATCAATTAAAAATTGGGTGAAGGGTAAAAATCTTTTTAAAAAATCTGGTATGTATATTTTTATAACCTTTTTGACATAGCTCAAAATTTTTGTCCAGAAAGTTTGGACCAGTTCACAACTTCACCTGCTGTGCATAAGAGTCTGAATTTTCTATACCCTTGCCTTGTCAGCATTTGTATTTTTACGTTTTTTGTTAGCTTAATCAGTATTACAGGTACAGAGTAGTATCTCAGAATTATTTATTTTTTAAAGAATTTTTTTCCTTTAATCAATTTTCCCACAGAGTAACTTGAACTTGAGAGGTGAAACTTCTAAAAGAAACATTTATTGTTCTTTTTGCCTTTTCTTTTCCCCTCATGTTCCTCTGCCAGTTTCCTGTGAGAAATGTGCCCACTCATGTGAAGAATATTTTCATAGGGCAACGTATGTCATCTATATTTATCTATGGATTATGATATCTTTTATTATTCCAGCTTTTGCTTCAATAAATGAGTTCTTGTGATGTTATTATTTCCTCTTCCTTATTGCTAAGTAAATGGTTAAGCTTAAAATTGAAACTTGTTACCATTGTTAAGTGTGTTTGGATTGTTTAGGTGGAATTATTCCAGTGGGATAAGGCTAAGTGATGTAGAGTATATGGCCCTTCTTCAGAATTACCCTCAGGACTCTAAGAAATTTTTAGTTTTAATCAAGTGCTGATGTTTTCTGAAAATCTAGACTTGCTACTTTGAGGACAAGTTTGAGTGAGTAAGACAGGATAGAGAATACATAGATATCTGCAGGCCTATATGAGACTTTGAGTACTATAGTATAAGTGGCCATTGTTCTTTTTTGTTCTTGAAGAGGACAAAAATAGCATCTCTAGGTTAAAGTCAAGTTAGTGTGTCCAACTGTGGCTGATCATACCAACTGAAGCTTGGAATGCTCTGCCATAGGTCGAACACAAATAGTTCATGTGAACATTTGGGGTGGTTTTTCTAAATTTGCACATCTTGTGTTTCTTTTGGGCTAATTCAATACTTCTTGACTTCTGGAACCCAGCACCTCATCTGAGGGCACGCTATATTGGATGGTCCTGTGCCAATGTCTCCCATGTCAGACAATCAGTTCTAAAGTTCACAAGAAAGATCTTCAGAGTGTCCTTTTCTGACCACCTTGTGAGCTCTTGCCCTTTGTGAGTTCTCCATTAATATATATATATATATATATATATATATATATATATATATATTAAACAAACGTACATTTGGCATTCAAACAATATAGCCAGACTAACAGAATTGTGTTCCATGCAGTACAGTTGGAATGCTTGGCAGTTGAGTTTAAGAAAGTACCTCAGTGGGGACAGCTAGGTGGCTCTGTGGATAGAGCACCAGCCCTGAAGTCAGGAGGACCTGAGTTCAAATCTGTCTCAGACACATCACTTCCTGGCTGTGTGACCCTGGGCAAGTGACTTTTAAGTCCAATTGCCTCAGCAAAATAAGTAAATAAATAAATAAAAAGAAGAAAGGATCTCAGTGTCTGGTATCTTATTCTGCCAAGTGATCTTCAGAATCTTCCTAAGAAATTCAAAGAGAAGTGATTCAATTTCTTACCATACACTGGTAGATTCTGTTTTTTTTTTTTCTCTCCCATGGTTTTTCCCTTTTGATTTTTCGCTTCCAACATAATTCATAAAGCAATGTGTATTAAAATTAATTAATTAAAAGAAATTTTTCCCCTTTAAAATAAGGATACTATGCATTTAATGAATATAGGTTCACTGTAGACAAACATTATTTCTTTGATTATCATGCCCTTTAGTAAGATGTCATTTCCCTCTTTACCTCTTTTAATTAAGTCTATTTTTATCATTTCATACACACACGTGCACATACACACATCTATTCTTCTCTCTGAAATAATTCAGTTGAAAGTGATTTTTCAGCATTTACTGCCTTCCCCACACTATTCTACCTCCCATTATAAAATTTGTTCCTTGTATATGTGTTTTATATGAGACAATTTCACACATTCTTCTCTCTTCCACTTCTCACTTTTCATTTTTTATTCATCCATTTTTGAAGTCATCCCAACACAATCAACTCACACTCCCTAATCATGTATGTATCATCTCATATAGGAATAAAAATTATTTAATGTTATTGGTTCTCTTGTAATTTATCCTTTGTAGTTACCTTTTTATTCAACTCTTGAGTCTTGCATTTGAAAACCAAATTCTTTATTTAGTTCTGATTTTCATAAATAATTCATCAAAGTTCTCTATTTTATTAAATGTTCATTTCTGAAAAAAATTATTCTGTTTTGCTTTATAAGTTAGTTTTTTTTGTTATAATCCTAGTCCCCCTTCCTTTCAAAATATCATATTATAAATCATCCTTTCTTTTAAAGAGATAGCTGCCAGATATTGTGTGAATCTTATTGTTGATCCACAAAATCTATATGATTTTTTGATGTGTGGGTTCAGGAATTAGGCTCTGATATTCCTGGGAGTTTTTGTTGTGGGATTTCTCTGGTGGTAATCAATAGATTCTTTCAATTTTTATCTTACTGTCTAGATTTAATATATCAGAGTGAATTTTCCTTTATAATTTCTTGAAATGTAATTACTAGGGTATTTCTTTGATCAATGTTGGAATCTTTACAAAGTGTTAAGCCATTAGAGTTGATAGAGACAATAATTATCTAATTTAGCATGGTTCAATATGATTGATTTGATCTTAGAAGGAAATATTTTGGGCCAGAACTTGAAACAAGGTACTAAGTACAACTGATAGAAATGATGCTTGTGTTCACACCTTTAGAGAGCTCATAGAAGCAAGAAATATTTAAGTACTCATTGGAGTTCACATGTTTGAGAGATTTCAAAGAGCATGCTGGGAGATATCCCACAATCCCACTCTCAGAGAAGTAGCATAAATATAGCTCCAGTGAGCCACTCGAGAGAGTTTCTTGGGAACATTGACTGGGGTCGGAGAGAAGCACTCTGGGAGGAAGCCCACAAGCCCGATCTTCGAGGCAAGAGATTCATCGCATCTTCCAACTTGGTGCTGGCTGGAGGCTGAAGAAAGCAGAGGCAGAAGCCAAGGACCAAGCTGCAAGATCTCTTGGAACCAAGCAGAGA
The DNA here is from genome assembly GCF_902635505.1 of Sarcophilus harrisii. NCBI lineage: Eukaryota > Metazoa > Chordata > Mammalia > Dasyuromorphia > Dasyuridae > Sarcophilus > Sarcophilus harrisii. Next base: position 56,937,152 of record NC_045431.1, read on the forward strand.
GATAGGCCTGAGCTAACCGGGCTATATTGAAGGACACAATAAAAGATCTGAACTTTTATCACCTGGCAGTGTTTTGGAAAAAGAACCCCAAAATCAAGGCATTTAAGAAGTTCTATAATTCTTAATTATTTCTCCTTAATATGTTTCCCAGATCAGGTTTTCCCACTCCACCCCCACCCCCAATCCAGAGGAAATATATCACATACTCTATTATCTTTTTCATTTTTCTGATTATTTTTTTAATTTAGTGATATGCTATGAAGTCATTAATATCCAAATTCTATTCTAATTCTAATTTTTCTTGTTTTATTAAAGTTTTTTTTTTCTTTTTCAAAACATATACATAGATTATTCTTTGATATTAACCCTTGTAGAACCTTGTGTTCCAATTCTCTCCCCCCTTTTCCTAACTTCTTCCCTAGATGGCAAGTAATCCAATATATGTTAAACATGGTAGAAATGGAAGTTAAATCCAATATATGCATACATATTATACAATTATCTTTCTGAACAAGAAAAATCAAATCAAATTGGAAAAAAATGAGAGAGAAAATAAAATGCAAGCAAACAACAATAAAAAAAAAAGTGGAAATGCTATGTTATGAAGCACACTCAATTCTCACAGTGCTCTTTCTGGGTATAGATGGCTCTTTTCATTCACAAGATCATTGCAACTAATCTGAATGTTGAAGAGAGCCATATCCATCAGAATTGATCATTGTTTTTTCAGGGAGTTGCTTTCTTTTTCCATTTTATCAAATCTATTTTGTAAGGGATTGTATGCTTTTTCCATTTCATTAAATCTATTTTGTAAGGAGTTTTCTTCAGATAATTTCTGTGTTTCCTTTTATAAACCATCTTGCAAAGTTCTCATTTCCTTTCCCAATTTTTCTTCTATCTCTCTTTTAAGATCCTTTTAAATTTCTTCCAAGGGAGCCTTGTGAGATGGGGACCAATTCATATCATCTTTTAGGACTTCATCTGAAGATGATGTATTTTAGTGACTTCAGGGTTTGAAATCTGTTTTTCTCTTTCACCATATAAATTATCTATGATCAGAGTTCTTTTTGCCTTTTTGCTCATTCTTAAAATAGTTGAAATCTGCTTTTAGGTCAAGGGAGGTTGAACAAGCTTCCTCTATAAGTGGCCGTGTCATTGCTTGATTACTTCTGACTTGCTCACGGTGCAAGATAGACATGGCCAGGTCTTGTGAAAATTCTGGTGTTTCAGGATTCACTCTTTACTTTTTGTGTTTGTGTTGGATGTTTTATAACTCCTCTACTTATCTACAGGCTAGCACCCAGGGCAGAATAGCCAGCATTGCTGCATATTCCTCTGCAGCCCACACCACCTTGGTACTGTGTGCTGCCTATACGAGGTGACTGTGCTTGGCCAGCTTGTGCTTGGCCCGCCTCACTTTGTGCCTGATTGAAATAGATCTTTTCTGGAGATATTCAAAATTGTCTTCTGGTAATTTGTTACACTCTCATTATTCATGGATTCTGTAACTTAAAACCAGTTCAGAGGCTGGATTGCTGTTAGTGTGAGTTATAGGGAGAGCTCAGAAAAAGACATGTCTCTTCTCTGCCATCTTGGCTCTGCCCCCTTAATTCTAATTTCTAGGAATTATTTTCTTCAATCTCTTTCCCATTTTATCAATTATGTTTTTTAAAGAATTACTTCATCAGTGAATTTTTCTTAATTTTTAAATCTCTTTTTTCTATTTTGTTATTCGGTTTTAGGTGTTATTTTTAATATTATTTCTATGCCTTTTACCACACTGTTACTTGTCTTTTTATAATTATTTTGCATTGTTCTCTTTTCCACAACTTTTCCTCAAATACTCTTATTTGACATGAAATTTTTTTAAAAACTCTTTTAGAAATTCTTGTTGTAATAATATCCAGGTCACATTTTTTTTCTTTTAAGACTTTGTTTGTAGCTATTTTAACATCATCATCTTCTAAATTTGTATCTTAATCTTCCTTATAACCAAAGCTGCTTCTTATGATTAGGTGTTTTTTATTTTATTTTATTTTTATGCTTATCTTTTCATCTTATTTCTTGAATTTAGACTTTATTTTGAGCTTTTACTGGGGTTCAATTTGGGGAAAATATCCTAAATTTCAGAGTTTTTTTCATCATAATGTTGTTTTCAGAGCCATTTCTTTGTTTCTAAGAGATGTTATTGCTTTCAAAGTGATATATCACTTTCAAAGTGATAATCAAGAGAAATGTGTGGTCACTTTTTTCCTGTTCCTTGGTCCTTAGCCAGAATGGGCCTCTCATTACTTGCAGCTACAAATGACACTGCTCTTAATGGCTCCCTGATTTCTTGAGAGTGAAAGAAATACTATTCCTCAGTATCCCTGATCATTTAGCATTCTTAATGGTAAATGTGAAATTGGAGTGAATTCCAAGAAAAGAGTATCTAAAGGGAGCTGGCAAATGTATAATCATATATGTAGAATATTAAGAAATACAACTGGATTAGGAAGTGAAATACATGAAGAATAATATGTAATGAGGTCAGAAAAGGAGGCTAATTCTAAAACTCTAAACATTAGAGTTTACTGACTAAAAAAGATCATTAGATCCACTCTTCAAGAACATCATTTTGGCAGCAATGTGAAAATTGGCTAGTGTAGGTAGAAACTTGACATAATGAGACAAATTTCAGGAAAATAGAAATAATCTAGGATAAAGCCAATGGGGACCTGTACTTTAATGAAATCATTTTGTTTTGTTCAGCCATTCAGTTATTTCTGACTGTTCAGAACTCCATGGATGCCAGGTTCTTCTATCCTCACTATTTCTCAAAGTCTCTCCAAGTATACGTTCGTTGTTTCCTTTATAATATCTCTCCATCTCATTTTCTTCTGTTTTCTTTACACCTTTAATCTTTCCCATATCAGGATCTTTCTATCATGAAAAGTCCACTTTCTACACTGACTGTTTTGAGACATTTCTATAATGCTAAGATGCAATATAGTATTAAGGTATTTATTCCCTTGATAAGAATAAGCACTCCTGCTACAGATTTCTTTCTGTAGTTTCATTACTAATATTATTTAAATATATATTAGATACTTATAATGCATAGTATTCCAATTTCATTTTTTTGAGAATAAAATTGTTAGGGAAATGTCATTTGTAGCACAATCATAATTTCAAAAAGATATCTACTTGCTTATATTATTGAGAACTACGCTTTGGATTTCTGTCAATAAGCATTGTGAATTTCTTCATTATGTGGTATAAAGGGGAATTCCTTTTTAGCATGTATCTTTACTTTGGTGTGTTCAATATTGTATTCTTTTATTAAATGTTTTTCATTTAATTTTCAGCACAGATGTGAAAATATTTTAGGTAGTAAGGTGAATGAAGAAAAATTATACCATATATTGAATATATTCAATAACTTTAGTGGACAGAGACTTGTAGGTAGATAATGGGAGAGAGAAAAAATGTAATTCCTTCTCTGGTGGATCTTATCATTAAGATGGCAGAGTATGACAACCTCCACTGATATATTCTATGTAAGCTAAATCAAAGGCCTCTTGTTAATGTCATGTTACACCTACTACAACTTTAAGAGGCTCCTAATTGCCACTCTAATAGTAAGTACAAAAAGATCAGCCTATGTTTCAAACCTCCATTGTATTTTTCCAACCTATCTTTTCAGTCTAATTTCACATTACTGACCAACATTCTTGACTCTTATATAACTGGCCTCCCAAGTGACAGCTAAGTAGTGTGGTGGATAAAACTCTAATATTGTCATTAAAAGAGCTGAGGTCAGATCTAGCCTTAGTCATATACTATTTATAATGATCCCACCTGCTGGAATCTCTAATGATTTCATTTACCTCATCTATACTAGGAATAATTATTGTACCTATTTTCCAAGGCTGTTGTAAAAACCCAATAAGATAATAGTAATAATGCACTTAACAGTCCCTGGTACATAGTAGGCAATATATAAATGTTATATTAAAAATGTTGTTATTGTTATTTCCATCTATGTTTCATTTATAGGATTCAATCTCTTGTTTTCATGACATTATAAATTTTCCCTTATCTAGAATGCACTCCTTTGTCACTTCTTCTTAGAGGCCTAAGTTTCCTTCAAAACACATCTTAAGAGCCACCATCTGCACATCTATTCCAAGTCCTCCTCAGTTAGTATTTTCTCATTGCAATCATTTTTATTTAAATTATCAAATCATAGATTTATAATTCTAACATACTAGAAGCCTCCTAGTTCAGCCCTTTCATTTTTCATGAGGAAATGGAAGGCTAAGTTAAATGACTCCACAGCCAGGATTTTTTTCTTCCATATCACACTGTCTCTTAAAAATATATTTGTTTATCAATGTATCTGTCAAATTACACTAATAGAATATAAGATCCTTGAGAATAGGAATTATTTTTTTATCTTAAAAGTTACTGAGTTGAACTAAATTATTAAATTGAATAGACTTTACAATACTGCTATCAATAATAGTTGCTGTTTCTCATTCACATGTCAATTTCCTGTGTATCTAGAAACTTTTCAGAAATCTTCATTATCAGCAATTTGATTAAGAATTCTTATTGCTGTATTTTCTAATGTAAAATATTATATACTTTAAAATCAATTTATAACAAAAATTTTATGAGAAAGAAGAAAAATGAAAGTACAGTGAGAGAAGCCAATATTAATATTGATAGCAGGGTGCTAATAGCACTTGTGCAGTATGCTGTGGTGATGTAATGGTACTATAATTAGCACATGCTCAGTGTGCTGTTAGCAATGTAATTGTACTACTGTATTTAGGGGCTGAGAGAACTTGAAATAAATGAACTCCATATTTGACCATTCTTGTGGGTCCCTACTTCATCACTCCGCCACTAAAATCAAGGATTCATACTGATCCCAAGATCCTCCAGAGAGCTAGTCCGGATGTTATATTTTGGCACCTCAGCATGAGGGCTCTAGAAAGAGAGTGTATTTTGACATCCCAACTTGGGGAATCTAGAAAGCACACTACATATGGGTATAAAATGATGACAAATAAGTAGAATCTTAGAACAAGAGGCATATGACTTTGATAGTATAAATAAGAAAATAATAATGGCTAACATTTATATCGAACTTAATATGTGCTAGATAGTAAGTGTTTTACAAAAATCTTATTTGATTTTTTTATAACAAAATTGAGGGCAGTAGATATTATTATCCCTATTTTGCAAATAAGAAAACTGAGGCAAACAGATGTTAATGCACTTGCCCATGATCACATAGTATCTGAAGCTAGATTTGAACTGTTTTTCCTGCCTTCAGACTCAGCAAACTCTTTACTGTACTACATAAACACCAAAAAAAAAAAAAAATGGATAATTGAAAATATCTCACTCCTCCCAGAAGAGTGTGTAGGCTCTATGTTGGGAACAATGATACATTCTTTCTTGTTCATCTGATTTTCTTTGTTATAAAAAATCTTGGATTCTATTTGATGTAGAAAGAGGAAGAACTTGTTTTCCAGAAATTGTGATATAGAAACAAAAAACATTTAGAGAAAGGACAACACGTTGTAGTAAGGCATTAAAAATAGTATTACTAGGTCTGTACACCAAAGTAATCAAAATTTTAAAAAAAGAACCCATAGCATAAAAATATTTAAGGCAGTAGTTGTGTGTGTGTGTGTGTGTGTGTGTGTGTGTGTATGTGTGTGTGTGTTTAAGAATGGAAAACTGAGGGATTGCCCATAAACTGGGAAATGTATGAACAAATTGTGATTTGTGAATGTGATAAAGCCTTAAATTAAATTCTTGAATAGCAAAGTCAACAAAAGGTCAAAATAAGACCTTCTTACAGCCCAAAACATCATAGGAGGTCAGAAAGATCTGTGGCATGGGGGTTGAGTTTCTCCCATGACCCAATTGAATAAGACACTGGTAGCACTTTGTGGTAGTAACTAAAGCATCAGTAGCTTCAGGTGTTTTCAAGCCAGAGTTAGTAAGATTGCCTGGTATCTAATCAGAAAAAGAATACAGGGTTCCTTGTACTAGCAATGGACTCATGACTAGACTCTTTGGGAATTCTATTACCTATATAAATTCGAGTCATAGCTCAAGGACATGGAGGAATGTTTTCAGGCAAAAGGCAGAGGAAGCCTTAGGAGGCAATGGTACCTCAAGCATCAAGGGAATAGGGGTCTGAGGAGCAGTATTGATTGTAATCCCAAGGGATCAGGGGGCTTTATTGCAATAAGGATCAGAGTTTAGACCAAGAAAACGGTGATCACACTTTTTCTCAACTCACATCACTTTAAAAGCATTGAAAATTTCCATCCCTTCATAACTAGCACTGAAAACAGAAAAACAAAAATCTTGAATGCATGAGACAGAACCCTTCAAACTTAGGAATTATATGAACACCATTACAAAGTACTTTTCACACACATTAGCTCTAAACAACTGAAGAAATATTAATTGCTCATGGATATAAAAATATTAATTGCTCATATTACAAAGTGATAATCATCAAAACAACCAGTTGCTGGCCAGGAAATAAAATGGTGAGTCAATGGAATAGATTAGGTAGATAATACACAGTAATAAATGACCATAACAATCTAGTGTTTGATACATTTAAAGATTAAAGCTTTTGGGAAAAGAGCTCAACATCTTACAAAAAATTGCTTTGATAATTTGAAATCAGCTTGGCAAAAATTAGGCATGGACCAACACTTACACCATACAATAAGACGAGGTTAAAATGGATTTAAGCATAAAGGGTGATATCATAAGTAAATTAGGTGAGCAAGAAAAATGTATCTGTTAGATCCATGGATAAGGGGAAAAGTTAATGATTAACAAGAGAAAGGATTACAAGAAGTTAAAAGAGATATACTTTATTATATTATATATCTTTTTTTGCAGAAAAAGAAATGTAGCCAATGTTAGAAGGAAAAAAGAAAGCAGGGCAGGGGCAGAATTCTAGCAAGTTTCTTTGATGAAGGTCTCATTTCTCAAATATATATGAAACTTAGACAAATTTATTAAAAAAAAAAAAAAAAAGAGCTACCATCCACATCCAGAGAAAGACCCATAGAGTCTGAGTGCAGATTGAAGTATACTATTTTCACTTTTAAAATTTCTTTTTCTTTCTCATAGTTTTGCCCTCTTGATTTGATTTTTCTTTCACAACATGCCTCATATAAAAATATTTTAACATGATTGTACATATATAACCTATATAAGATTTCTTGATGTTTTGACCTTTATTTTTGTAAGATTTTGAGTTTCAAGAAAGGAGAGAGAAAAAATTTGAAACTCAAAATTTTACAAAAATAAATGTCAAAACTATTTTACATGTAATTGAAAAAAATAAAATATTATTACCAAAAAAAGAAAATTAAAAGTTATTCTAGAAAAGTGGTCAAAGCATATGAACAGGCAGTTTTCAGAAGAAATAAAAGTTATCAATAGTCACATAAAAATGCACTAAATAATTACTGATTAGAGAACTGCAAACCTGACAGAAAAGGAAAATAACAAATGTTGTAGAGGATATGAAAATATTTTGGAAACTAATGTACTGTTGGTGGAGTTGTGAACTAGTGTAAATATTCTGGAGAAAAATCTGGAGCTATGCCCACAGACTATAAAACTGCATTTCCTTTGTCCCAGCAACACCACCATTAGATCTGTATCCCAAAGAGATCATCAAAAAGGGGAATGGACCAATATATACATCAATATTTATAGAAGCTCTTTTTGTAGTGGCAAAAATTGGAAACAAAAGAGATGCCATCAATTAGGAAATGACTGGACAAGGTATGGCATATGGTTGTAATGAAATGCTATTGTTTTGTAAAAAATGAAAATAGAATAGTTTAGAAAAGTCTGGGAAAACTTATTTAACTCATGCGAAGTGAAGTGAGAAGACATTTTTACAAAGTAACAGCAATATTATGGTGAAATCAGTTGTAAAAGATTTTGCTTCATTAATCAACACAATGATTCAAGTTGAGTCCAAAGGACCCAAGATGAAAAACATTAATTACCTCCGGAGAGAGAATTGATGAACTCTGAATACAGATTGAAGCACACTTAAACAAACAAACCAACCTCATATTTTGTTATTTTATTTTATTTGCATTTTATTTCATGATAGTAAATATGGAAATATTCTTGCATGACTTCACATTATGAATGATGTCAAATTCCTTGTCTTCTTAAGGAAGGGGGGACATTGAGAGGTAAGGAGAGAATTTTCTCATAATCATAAAAAAGACTTAAAATTTTTTACAGGTAGTTCAGAAATATGCAATGAAATAAATAAAACTAATAATTACAAAAAGAAAAACAAATAAAATGATAACAACAGAAGTGAATAAAAAACACAAGAGCATCGTATATGGACACAGAAATATTGTAGCAATAATCTGGGAGAACTCCCTAATCAATAAAATGATCTAAGATGATTCCAAAGGACTCATGATGAAAAATGCTATCCACTTCTAGAGATACAATTGAAGAACTGAGTACAGAATGAATTTTTTCATGATCTTTTTATTTATTTATTTTTGCTATATGTCTAATATGAAAATATGTTTTACATGAATTCACATGTACAGCGATTATCACATTATTTATCTTCTTAGTGAGTGGAAAAGTGGCTGGAGGGAGAGAAATAATTCAGAACCATTTTTTAGTGGATTGTTTTAAAAGCCAAGAGTGTGAACTTGTCTTGCTTTACTATGTATATCCAGACTGCTAAGCATACTGTTTTTCAATCAACTATATGTCAATAAACACTTATTAAACACCAACCATGTGCTAAGCACTATACTAAATGCTATGATTAGAAAAAAAGAAAAAATGTATAGTTCCTGTGATGAAATACTTTACAGCCTAATACATATAGTGCTTAATAAGATTTTTATTGCATTCATTAAAAAAGAAATTTAAGTCTAGAGATACACCTACAATGTTTACTAGCTATGTGACTATGAACAAATTATTTTAATTTTCTCATATATAAAATGAGGCAATTGGAATATCTGACCTAAAATATTCATTTTATCTTTAAATCTATTATTCTCATAAAACAATTATTTAAAACTAATTTATTAAAAAATAAAAATAATTTACTTTAGAATTTTGAAAACTCTCTGGAAGAGCAAAATTGATATCCAAAAATTAGAATTCCATCAACTACTAGATACGATGTAATGTCTTTTAAAGTAAAAAAAAAAAAAAAAAAAAAAAACTCACAATAGGGTATGGAAAATTGTCCTTAAGATCAACCATATGAAAAGAATGGCCACACTTATTCTATGTCATATGACAATCTTCATAATGTATATGTTTCATCATTGTATACTAAAATACATAAGTCTTGCAAATCAAATCAGATACATTTTAATATCATGCAGTATAAATTAACAACATTAATTGGTTTGTATTTTCTTCCTTTTCTCACAGGAGTGCATTGTTGTATTGATGAGGGTGGTAGAGTGTCTGAGGGTGGTATGGTTGATGTATTTGCTATTAAAGCTAATGGGAGTCCTAGACACAAATTTCTTATCCCTGTCTTGTGCTTTTGGGATTCAAATAAGTCTCCCCTATGGCATTGCACACCATGATATTCACTGAGTACCCTAGCAATCTTATCACAGATTTGGCAACCATGATCAACGACATGAAAATATCATATTTTCTTGAAATAACTTTGCCCCAGTGTCTGTTTTGAGAGGAGAGTGGAAAACCATGCTGAAGCATGCTGTGCAGTGTATGTTTTTCTTAGTGCAAACGGAATTTATTAGCAGTTTGCTTGCTGGAGTAAAAGGCATTCGCAAGATTTATAGCTGAAACAATCGCACTCGATGTTCAACCCTATTGTATTTATTGGAGGCTTTGTCGAGCTCATGGCATCCTTTGATTAACTGCCATCAGAGACATATTTTTGCAACAGGGACTGTGTCCCAGCTCGGTGTCACTGAGCTTCATGTAGTTACTGCTGGGCCTTGAGGGAGGGTGAGAGTAAAAAACATTCACTTAACCACAGAGGTATGGACAAGTTGGGCAAGTCCTGACTAATTGACTGCCATTCAGGATTTATTCGGAAATCTTCTGACTCCAGCTCTACCTCAAGTCATGATAAATGGAGCCTTTTTCTCTAATAGAGAGAAATGGCCTTCTTGGTCACAGAGTGGGTTTCATAAGACACAACTGTAGGGGTCCAAGCATTTCAATCTGTTGAGATGAGGAAAAAGGAAGAATGCAAGATTTAACTCTTTCATGATTTGTGATCAAGGAATCATGAATCAGGAGATTTGATTCCTAGTAGCTATGTACACAAGAATCAAAGGTGCAGAGAAATTTATAAATTATTCACTTGGGGGTGTTTATGATTCTAAGAAGGAAACAGTCATTGCATCACTGCAAGAAATACTTCATTCTTTCTGTCAACTGGGAGAAAGCTAACTCTTAGGGAAAAGCTAGTCCCTGCTTTTTTTTTCTTTTTGGTAAATTTAGAAATATAATCAGAGTTTAGCCTAAAGTAATACCTATGCACTATTCTTTAAGATAGTCACAGTGTTTTCAATGCTATTTCTTATTTTTTTCTCTTATGATAACAAAAAGAAGGTGCTATAGTTTCATTTTGTTTTTTAATCATCCCTATCTTACATAAAAGGAAACAGTCTTATAAAAGTTTAGCTGTTTGTTGTCCTAGATCATATATTTATTAAACGATTGAAGCAGTATTCCAACTTGTCTTCCTGACCCCAATTTCAGAACTCTGTCCACATTTCAATGCATAAAATTCAGGATAGTTGGACTCAATTTAAGAATCATTTATTAAGTTCCCTTATACCTTCAAGTTACTTTATAGGTTACTGGGGAAAAACAATAGATAGTCAGAAAAAAATGTAAGCATACATAAAATATACATAAGGTAATTTTGAGACGATGTTGTAAACACTAACCAATGTGATTTGGGAATGATTTCATAATAGTTAACATTTGCACTGAGGCAGGAGATATCTAAAAGGTCTAAGCAGTAGTGATGGGAGTAATCAGTAGGAGGGCATTCAAGGCTTGAGGAGAAATCAGGCAAAATAAGTCTCTTTCAAGATACATTCTGGCTAGAAGAGGGATGTATGGGCTCAAGAGCTATGTAATTAATCTGGAAATACTGTATGAAATTATATTGTGAAGGACATTAATTGTCCTTCAGGATAATTCAAGTAGCTTCTTAGAGCTAATAGGAAATGTATGAAATGTCTTGGAGGAGGGGGTATGTGTGATGTTGTCAGACCTGAGTTTTGGGAGTACTAATTTGGTAGCTTTGTTGAATTGTGTGCCATGTTGCCTCTCATTTATGTTTATGCCATTTTGTCCTTCATTTTCTTCCTTTCTCCACTTCTTCTCTTAAACATATGGAGAAAGAAATACTTCTACAAATAGTACATGCAATTATTTTATGAACTAAGAAACTCAGCCTCTACTCCAATATTTTATCCTCTTCATTCTCAGTCTCTTCTGTTTTTTTTTTTTCAATTTTTTGGTTTCTTTTTGTCTCTATATCTCACTATGAATATGAACACACACATACACAGAAATACACACACACACACACACACACACACATACACACCCTTCCTCTCACCCCACAACAATAATTGTCACTAAGGATCAAAGAAACAAAAAACGTGAGGTTCCTACTTCTCATCACTTTCTGTATGTACTAACGAGGTTATACTGATCCCTCTTTTTTCCCATTAAGTTTCCACTTCAAGTTAACTTCATCTTTATAAAAAAAGGAAATATTTGGAACAGAGATAAAATTTATCCTGGACCTCTCTAAGTGTGACCCTGACTAAAATGTATAATATAAAATATGCAAACATATAATTCATCTGAAAAATCACTGAAATACATTCCAATATAAATTCATGAAAGCAAATTATTGGTTCCATTGGAAATATTAGTTAACCTCAGGATCTAAGATGTTCTTTGTTAAAATCTGTTCAGACACATAAAAGAAAACAGAAAAAAAGAGGTATTATTAGAGCTTCACAACTGATTAGCTATGTAACCTTAGGCAAATCATTGAACTGAGATTTCTGGCCTTCAGTTTCCTCATCTGGGAAAAAAGAAAGGATTATATTTGATCGAGTTTCATTTTTTTGCTGCAAAATTCAGCATAGAATATGTTTCCAAATGAAGTAGCCAAATAGTTGAAGTATAAACAAATTAAGAGATAATAACAATTAATGTAATTGCCTCTCTTTTCTATTTGGTATTATAGACACATTTAAAATATTAAAAATAAACATCTAGCCCCAATTGAAAAGTGAAAATGACAGCTAAAATTTATATTATATTTTAAAATATCCAAATACCTACATTATGTTGTGATCTTCACAATTGCCTTATGGGTATTATTGGTCTTAATTTTGAAACATATCCATTAATGAGTATTTATTAAGCCAGTACTCTGTTACAAACACCATATACATGGTATATAAAGACAAAAACTCAATCCTCTGCCATTAAGAAGCATATAGTCTATTAAATTCTACTTTATCTTCTCCCCCCCCAAAAAAAAGAAAAGAAGATCCACATTGGTTGAACAACATACTTACAGTGAGCTGGTAATATTCAGAAAAAATACTTGAAGTTTGTTTCCCACAGATTTCAAGTCCAGCATACTTTTCATCATATTTCATAGCCTCTTAAATAATAGGCAGCTATAAACTCATTGACTAGAGATAGGACATGGATATATTTCATCATCATATTAAAAGCAAAATTACATTGCTAGCCTTGAGACTTCCTAATTTTATGGTTCCACAGTATTTTAAGGTGAGAAGTGTGTTCTATAATAGAGCACATTGTATTAGGCATTTAGAGATTTGCGTTGCTCTGGATCAGTAACATATTGTGTGATCTTGACCAAATTGTTTCCTTTTTATGGTTCTCATTTTCCACTTCTATAAAATGAGTGGTTTATTAAGACCCCTTTAAGTTTAGAAAGTCTACCTACTTGAGGCTACCAAAATCTTGATAAAATAAGTTGAGTCAAAATGGATATGTATAAAAGAAGAATGCTATAATATATAAACTTAGAAGATGTTGGAACATATAATTCAAGGTTATCTTTTTTGAGAGTGTACTGTAATTTTCTTCTTTAGTTTACCTCATAAATTCAATATGTAGTTATTCATTTCTCAAAATCATGGCAGGTCAGATGAAGAATACAAAATTATGAGATCCATCCTTTACTTTCAAAGAATTGACCATCTCATTGGGGAAAGAAGAGGCAGGCACATGAAAGACATAACAAAATAATCAAATGATTGTTCAAGGATCTTGAGAAAGGAGGGTTCATTGTAATTGAGAACTAACATTGTGGACAAATTGGTAAGCAGATAATATCTGCATGATGTCTCAAAGAATGGACAAGTTTTATCTTGATCTATTGAAATATTGAAGCATAGCCCTTGATACCAATATATCCATTACATTAAAATGAAAACAAGGCTGACCTTAAAGAAAATCTCAGTTTAAATCCTGCCTCTGATACATGCTAGTTTTGTAACTATTGACAAGTCCTTCGATCTATTAGTATCCAGGGCAAATTCTTAAAACAAACATGAGAGAAAGAGTTCACAATGGAAGTTTTAAACACTTAAGGAAATCACAGACTTGGAGACTGTGTAGGTTGGGAAGAATTACAGGATTATGTTTATCCAAGGAAAAAAAATGTGGGCTGCCAACCAGAAATTTATAGCCTGGTTTTGTAACTTCTATGATAAGAAAAGACAAACAATTTTAGGAGTTTCCCTTTAAGGAGTACATGAAAATGGCAAGTCAGACAAAAGAATTGCCCTTTTACCTGCCAACCATATTCAGTGGAATATCTTTAAGGGTAAACGACTGAATGCCTCGTTTCCCCAAAGGCCAAAATAGGATGGACTTATATACCATATATTAAGACAATGTGTATGAAGGTAATATTAACTTTAAATAGAAGGTTGATGGACTCCTTTCTAACATTCTAAGTATCTCTCCAATATAATTATCTGTGAAACCTTTAAGATATGGTAAAACTAAAAATTAGTGCTGAAAACCAAAATATCTAGTAAGATGTATTCTCTTAGAGGGTAAGGAGTATTTATTTTTGTCATTAAGTCTCCAGTTTCTAGTACAAGCACATAGTGGAAATTTAATAAATGTTGATTCATTAGTTCTTTGTATGAAAAATTATAATTGATCTTCCATTATTTTAGCAATGGAAGTTGTTGTTTTAGGAATAGGGTAATTGTGTAAGGAATAGGGTAGGAAATAGTAGATCTGTGATTTCATTGATTTTTAAGTTGATTGTCTCTCCCGGGCTGAAATTTTGAAAAAAACAGGAAGAATTAAACTATAATCTGAAAGATATTTTAACAGTGCATTTACCTAATAGTCCATTAGTTTTAGGACATGAAATTTAACTAGAACTGTGATTTCATTGGTTTGAAGAAGTAAAGAGTTGATTTTACTAATTCAGGTCAATAAATTCCTATGGACTTAAGAGTGCTTCCCAAAGCATGGGGAAGTTAAGTGCCTTGCCCAGGCTCAATCTATCAATTTAGTATTATGTGTCAGAGGATGAACTTTAGTTTAGGTCTTTCTTCTTCAAAGTTTATTCTCTTTTTACTAATCATGCTACTTTTCATAAGAAGTATTCATTATGAATATTTTTATTTTCAGTATTTCATAAATAATAAAAGTGGGTAAATTCTAGTTCTAGTAAATTCACTGTTTCAGGAAAGAATTTCACCAATTGAATACTCAGGAAAAGATTTAGAAGCAGGATCCATCAGGCTCCTAAAATCTGATCAATTAAATTTTAGCTTTATGAAGGGTACTTTATCTGAAGATAAGGTTGAATAGGTCATGATAGAGAATGGAAAGCTTTTTTTCTCTCAAAACATTCAATCAAGCTAAGAACAAGTATTTATTAAATGCTTACTATATGTTAGGGATTCTCTTACATACTAAGAATACAAAAGAAAGAAAAAGAAAAAAAGAAGGAAGGGAAGGGAAGGGAAGGGAAGGGAAGGGAAGGGAAGGGAAGGGAAGGGAAGGGAAGGGAAGGAAAAAGGGAAGGGAAGGGAAGGGAAGGAAAAAGGGAAGGGAAGGGAAGGGAAGGAAAAAGGGAAGGGAAGGAAAAGGAAAATGCTCCCCTCAGGGAGCTTATATATTTGAAAAGTAAAGATGTATAGAGTACATCTATAGTAAAGTTAACTAAGTAAAGTTAAAAAATTCATAGCAGACAGAAGGGTGGAAAGCATTAACTACTGGAGGAAGGAGGAAAGGAATCCTACAGAAAATGGGATTTGAACTGAATCTTGAAGAAATAAATTTTAAGTGGAAGAGATAAGAAAGAAAAGTTATGGAAAAGTCAGTATCAAAACATGATGACTGGAGATATAGTCTCATGTTTGAGGAAAAGCAACTGTCCCAACAAAAAAGAAGAACTGAGTGTGTGGAAGAAGACTGAAAAAGTAGAAATTGACTAAATTGTGAAGTGATTTAAATGTCAACAATGAATTGAGTTGAGCCTAGAGAAAATAGGGAAGAACAAGAATCTAATGGGGTCTGACCTGTTGTATGATTTCTTTAAAATCACTTTAGGAGGATGGATTGCAGCTGAGAGATAAGAAAAAATAATCAGAAACCTATTGGAATACTCCATGACAAAGATGACTAGCTTCTGAATTGAGAAATGACCATATAAGTAGAAAAAATACATTTTAAGCCATCTGCATAGTCTAAGGATAATTCTTGAATTAACTGCACAGTGTTTATTATCCATCTGAATTATCTTGGTATATCATAAACACTACTTCTTATAGTGAAATGCATTACATGATTATGGAAATATTGTATATATATATATATGTTGAAAAAATTTGCGTTGAGAATTACTTCTGGAATTTTGAGATCTGTCTAGAGTGGTGCTATAGTTCTTTAATCAGAAAAGGAAACTTCACAAGAGATCTCCAAATTTCCACTATCCCTTATTTTTTGTTTGCTTTTTTAATGATCTGTTCCCCTTTGTATCACATAGTAGGTATTTTATGAGTGTCAGTGAATGAAAGAATGATCTCCTACTAGTCAAGTATTAGATATGACCCCCTAACTTTCATATAGGTATTGATTCTAAATGGAAGCATACAAATAACTGAGAAACACTATTGTGCCTTAATTATCTTTGACAAAGAAAAATGTGTTTTCCTTTTCTAGCTAGTGCTGTTTTCATGTTTTCATCTACCTAGAATTTGCTGATACTATTTAAGTAGACTGAATCAGACTAAACTATAATCAATCCAGGTACAATGCTGAACTCTATGTTGAGGAAGGAACAGTTGTAATCACAATGAAATATAAAGACATTTGAAATTGATTATACCTGTAGAGCTACTGAACCCAACCCGTGAAATATGCTGTAGACTTTTGTAGAGCCATAACTATTTTTGAAGATCCTTCACATTGGGAGACACAATAGATAGAATGTTGTGACTGAAATCAGGAAGACAAAATTTTAAATGCAGCCTCAGACATTTACTAGCTGTGTGACCCTGAAGAAATCACTTAAACTATTTGCATTAGTTTTTCCATCTATAAAATGGTGATAAATAATAGTTTTTACCTAATAAAATCTATGATAAAATCATTTGTCAATCTTTAATGGAACTAGCAGGTTATACAGAATTCTAGGAGTGAAAAGTGTCATAGAGATAGTTTAGTGATCCCTTATATTTATTTGTGTATGAAGACTTTGCACCTGACAAATTTTGTGACTTAAAAGACATAGTCATAGAATAATAGACAAATTAATCTAGAATCAGAAGGATCCTAGAGGTGGTCTAGGACAATAAAGAAAAGAGGCTTTGTAAGGTAAAATGATTTTTTTCAAGGTAACTATACATAGTATATGAACCCAAGTCTTTTTACTTTGGAATCATTGATACATGCTAACTTCCCTAACATTATATTTACTCATTCATTAACTAATGAATATTGTTCACTCAAGATGTTCTGTTAGAGGCAGGGGATAAAAAAATTAATGATTCTTGCCCTCAAAAAGAAAACAAAGAAAAAAAAAACAACCTTATATTTTCAAAATCATAACAGTTATATGCACAAATAGGAAGATAGATGGATTTAACATTTTCATAAAAAAATGAATTATCAAGGGAGCAAATGACTTATTCCAACCCAGGGTGACATCATCTCTGCAACAACTAGTCTTAGAGAATTAGTTGCCTGGGGCAATGAGAGGTGAAGTGACTTATATAACACACAGAGCCCATGTGAAGAGTTGGTCTCAAGGCTAGTTTTCTATCCAGAACATCATTCTGTGTCTCTATATAAGTAAGTCAAAAGGAAAAAAAAAGTAATAAAAAAAATAAATACAAGTAATCCAGTCTTTTCAGTAAACACACATTCAAACATTAAACCCAGATGAATTTTTGGATAAAATATTTTGGTATGTCATATTATTTTTACATTTAAAGAAGGCAAAAGGAAGTTTTTTTCCTTGAAAATTCAATGACATAGAGGAAAAACCTGGATTTTTTAAAGGATATGCCAGCAATTTTTTTCAGTTTTATGAAAGCTAAAAATAAAAAACTTGAATATGACTATAATTATGATGACTCCTACTACTAATATTGCTAGTACTATGATGATGATTACTACTGCTATTACTACTTTAAATAACTTTTAAATACTGTTTTTAGTTTTGCAAAATTCTTTATTTCTATTGTCAAAATGATATGCATATGTGTATATATATATATATATATATATATATATATATATATATATATAATATAGACAGAGAGAGAGAGAGAGATGGAGAGAGAGACAGAAACAGAGAGGTGGGGGGGGGAGGGAGAGACTCATTACCAATAGGCTAAAAATTAGTTTGTGAATTCTGTCATATTTATGTACATACATATACATACCCTCACATATATCCCTTAATGTGCTTCGTCCTCATCAGCTTTTACAATACAGGTGCAGAGTGGAAAAAGGAGTCAGGGGAAGAAAGGGTTATAAGAATCCTACTATTTTAGGCTATCTAGAAACATTCACTAATTGTGATTGCAATTGATTTGAAATAACATCTAGGAATATATGTGACTGGAGAACTTAATCATAGAAATGTTAGTGAAAAATGAAAACAGAAGAGATAAGGATGTTATAACTAATTGAAAGATGACCCACAGTTTATTCTTGAAGAGGAAAATAAAGAAGTTGGCAAAACTGATTTCACAATGTGCACAAAAGCAAAAAAATAAAATAAAATACTTCAAGAAATTCTTCATCAAATCACCTTGCAATGCTTTTGATTAGAATAAATTAAAAAGACCACCATGAAGATAATTACAGCTTATACGGCCATTCCTGCTGCAGAAAATGATGTATAAATTTTTTTTGAAAGAACTAAGACACATTTCTCCAAACTAATCAACCAATATTTTGAGACCTGGTGACTTCACACAAAGATGGGAACATGAAAAGCTGAAAAATAATCTTAAAAATTATGGTTTGGCAAGAAAAAAGAGGCTATGAATATGTACATTATTAAGGAGCTTTATCCATGCTGCCTTTAAGAAGAGAGTGGAAAAATATCACATCAGGCAATGAATGAAGAAAAAAATGGCAAAAAAATTAAAATGAAATAAAAATGAAAATGACTATTTTAAAACACAGGAAAAGTATGGTTGCTGGTTGTTCAAATCAATTCTGAATCAGCCCAGAAAATTTTTTAGCTTATATTTTGTGATCATTTTGTAAGTGGAAAGACATAACATTTGAAAAAAAAAAAACATCAACTTAGAACGTAAGTGAATTTCATAGAAGATGAACAGTATTACCCTTTGAAATAATAAGGACAAATGAAGAGGGAAATGAGTCTGCAGAAAGTTTTAATATGAGACCAAATTAAATAAGGTAACTATCATTTGTGAATGAATGAATGCATTTATTAAGTGCTAACTATGTACAAAACACAGTGTTGTGGGCTGGAGATACAAACAGAAAAGTAAGATAGTCTCCACTTTCACAGAGTTCACATTCTAATATGAGACACATCATATAAAGAAGGTAATAGATGCAAGTCATATGGAAAGTTCCCATGGTCTTTAGAGTATAGCAGCAAAATAAATGTCAAGGTATCTTCTATAATATCATTTTCACTTATAAAATTATATCATTTTCTGATTTTTCAACATTTCACATTGAAAAGAACTTTATCTTCAAAAATATATATTATAAATTATAGTTTGTCATTAGGAAAACAGAGGTCAGAAAGATATACATTACTCAGAAATCTCATACTTTAGCTGTTCTGCTTTTAAAAAACCAGTGTGAAGGTACCAATCAAGGTAAGTAATGAAAAAGAAATGATTAAAAAAATGTCATTTCCTTCTTTTCATGTCTCTTTTCTAGTAGCTACTACTGTAGGATATGTAGGAGCAGTTGCTAGACTATAAAATGGGTTCCTGTCTAGAGTGATAACTGTGGGCATTGGTCAGGAAGTCCACAATATTCCCAAGGTTCATGGAGTCCAGGGCTATTGTCATTAGGTTGACTGAAAATGTTGGTCAAGTTGATTGTGGTGTTTTGCCTTGACTTACTGCTTCCTAACTCTCCTTCTGGTGTCTTGCTATTTAATTTAGCTAGAATTATTTACTCTGTCTGGCAGTTGATAGGAATATTTGATTTCTTCTCTACTGGAGTTATATTCCTGGATGATGACTATAGGGGCCAAACTATAAGAAAAAGGGGTGATCTAGAAACTGCTTCCACACTTAGGGCACCTATGCCTATATGTCTTTTAGTTGTTGGTCAGCAATTGTTGCTAATGTTAATAAGAAAGTTTGGTTCTCTCTCCACAATAAAAGCCCTTAATAAAGGCTATAAATACTGTGCTAGAGCCAAGTCTAGTGATTTGAAAGATACTGCTATTCCCAAGGTTCTTAGACTCAGGATCATGGGCTGTCTCCATCAAAGTCTAAAAGTCAATTTTACAAGGTGGTCATGTTTTGACATCCTTGGCAGATGTCTTTATTCTCTCTCCTCAGGCGTGTCTTGTAGTTTTAGGTAGGATATTTGTATATAACATTGAAAGGACAACAAATAGGCAAAAAATGAAATATTTATTGTATTCCTAAAATGGTTATTTTCATTATTGAGAAAAAGAGCAGAATTCAAATGTTAGTATAATTTCTCAATTTTATATGTATATGTATATATATAATACTCTATATTATACAGGTAGCTGAAGTATTACTTCAGAAGATCAAATTAGTAAGAATAGTTATAAGAAATATTATAATAGTAGAAATAATCTGTCATAAGCATTTAAATTTTGAAAAAAATGAGAATATTTTAAGAAATTAAAATGATAAAAACATAAAGTCCAAAAATATGGATGTTCCTACTCCTGAAAAATTAAAATGAGTATCACTACATACATATGTTCTGATTTTAAAGTTTCTGTAAATGCTTTATGATAACAATACACACATATATTATTTTTTCATATTTGAAAATTTCATATTTTTCATATTTGAAAATATGAGAAGGGAATTGGCAACTTTTCATGAATTATATTCTATTGCCAAGCACAACAGCCATACAACTGACTGAAATAGAAGTGATTGTAATATCTTGTTGTTTTTATTGATTATTAATTACACAAATTTGTTTGATCCTGTGGAACAAAATAAAGACTTCTTAATTCCATATATTAAGATTATTTGAGATTTGTTGACAGAAGCCATCACAGAGATAAAGTTAGTTTTGTGATCTTCAGAATAGCAACTTTAAGCAAATCATTGAACAGAGACATGGGCTTGCAGATTTTTTCAATAATGCCACAGAAAGTATCCTTTAAGGAGGATTTCTAGTAGAAGAGGGAATCCTTATAAAGACTGAGGTCCTCCAGATGTATTTTTCACAGGTGGTGTTTTGTTGCTTGAATGGAGGTGGAATTGCTCTAGTACTTTTTCTAACTGAGAACAAAATGGAATGAAGGGACCTCTAATTCTCAGATGAAAGCACTTAGGTCCCTAGGATCTGCTTTCTACCTTATTAGGAAGGAAACAGAGCAAGAAACCAAACAAGATTATAGGATACTATCACATACATTCCAAATCTTTACTTTCAAACAAATGGTATGGATGACTTCACCGGTGGCATTTCTGGGATTTCTTTTTTCTTTTTCTTTCTTTTTTTTTTTTAATTCCAGTTAGCTCTTATAACCTTTTTAAATTTAAAGCCAGTGTTGTTCTGATGACAGACCTCTTTCTAAACAATACATTACTAAGCAGAAAGAATTCTAAACTCTTTATAAATGCACATCTCTATTATCAATGTTGGTCATTTGATCTAGCTTTATTGATGCCCAAAACATGGAAAATGAATGTAAGTCTTGTGCAGACAACCTGGAAATTCCCTATTCATTTTAATATAAATTAATGTTATTCAGTCTTTATTTTTAGTTATTTCATATTCTTTGTGATTACTTTGGTGGTTTTCTTGGCAGAGAAATTGGAGTGATTTGCCATTTCTTTCTCCAGTTCATTTTGCAGATGAGAAACTGAGACAAAAAGTTTAAGTATTTGCCCAGCATCACAGAGCTGCTAAGTGTCTGAGATCAGATTTAAACTCAGAAAGGTGAATCTTCCCAACTCAAGGGCTTTCACTCCATCCACTGTGCCACTTAGTTGCTCATATACTGTTTGTTTATACTCTTTTTTGGTAAATAAAGATTTTTTTGTCCTAGATCAGTTTTAGTTCCTCAATAAATTATTCAAGAAAATATAAGACAAAATATCTTTTTAAAAAATATTCTTCTAATAATTAAATACTTAGAAATAATTATATTTTAAGAAATTCCAAAAATATAAAACAATTTACATTTAGCATGATTTTCAAAGCTAAGATAAAATATTTTGAAAATATCTTTGACTTCTTTCTTTCTATATCTTCCTCTCTCTTTCCCTGAGTCAGTTAAGTGATAAGAACTCCAATTTAAGTAGTATTTTTAGGTCTGCAACATATTTTATAAATATTATTCTGTTTTATTCTAAAAAATAATCTTTGAAGGTAGACATTATTTCCAATTTTGCAGATGAGGAAACTGAGACTAACAAAAGTTAAATCATTCATCCTGGATCACAAAGCTAGAAAATGTTTTGAAGCCATATTTGAACTCAGTTCTTTGTGATTACAGCTTCAGTATTCAATCCATTACATCATGTAATTTCCACAAACAAAATCCTAGTAAGTTTTGTACTTCCTAAGGACGTCCTAAAAAGTTCTTGGTAGCTCTAAGTACTCTACATTCTATATGTCTTTATTTACTATTTTCATCTATAAAATAGCATAAATACTTTCAAGAGAGCAGGAGGGAATTCCCCTTCAATGTTACAACCTATAACCAATCATGAAGAAAGAAAATTTTTTTTTTCTCTTTGCATGGTATTGTTAATTCCTGCCTCAGACTTTTTTTTTATGAATAGTCACAAAGACCATTCACAAAGATTCATTCATTTTCACTCTCTCTCTCTCTCTCTCTCTCTCTCTCTCTCTCTCACTTTCTTTTATTACTCTTGAAGGCAAATGACATTAGATTTAGGTCAGGACTACTGGAGATTGCCTCAGATCCAAAGGAGATCCTGGTCTTTTTAAGCTTGGCTCTTTCCCAGGCCTTACTTTGTGTGATCATTCAGTGATAGGCTAGATAAGAATTGAGGCAAACAATAGTTTAGTTTGATCTTCCAAAATAATCAATTTGGAGAAGGAAAGACCCTCAAGATTTCCAGCCCAAACAGGAATAATTTCTATTAGACATCAAAACTTAAGCAAAGAATGAGACTTGGACTGGGACTTATTATTGGTCATTCATTGAGAGCCAAAGTGATTTGGATTTAAAAGCATAGTCCAGTACCTTCATTTGAATCATAATGGGGCATCTTCAAAATCTGGTTTATCAGAGCTCTATTTTGGGAAATCTTGAGGAAAAACTGTCAGACAAAAGAGTTATTGTCCTTTATTCTGTCTGTCTGTCTGTCTCTCTTTTTTGTTGTTGTTGGGTGAGGAACAGAAGGTAGAATGAATGAACAAATGCATAAATATATAGATGAGATGTAGTTCCCAAACTCAAAAATATAGGAAGAAGAAGAGAAGGAGGAAGAAAGCAAGTAAGTAGCCCAGCTGGAACTGTTTGGTTCCTAGGGGTGGGACAGCCACTATTACTCACATATTTTTATTTCTCCATAGTGTAAGAGAACCAATGTCATCAGGAGGGTGATATCTTGACTAGCAATTAAGTTAGATTTATGTGAGGTAATGCTGTGCAAAGTCAGATGGTGCTGAGCAAAGTTATCAACTTCACTCTTTCCTCCAGAGTCATCAGGGTCCAGTGATGAGATTAAAAAAAATAAGTCAAGCTGAATGGCAATGGCCCCAAATTATGTGGGAGGTAATCCTGGCTTTTTTTTTTTTTAAAGCTCTTTCCCAGGCTTTAATTTCTTTGACATAACATTCATTCAATGATAAAGGAAGTAAGAATTTGAGGATAAAATTTAGTCATTTAGGCAAACATTTGATTATTTAATTGAATTTACTGATTCTTGTTCTTACAAAATTGTTTGCTAGCTGCATTCAAGCTATGAAGAAGATGTAGTCTTTGCCTTCAAGGACCAAATGATGAGAATTAGGAGAGTGATTGGCTTCAAATATTGGGATTCAGTCACATGACAAGTTCACAAAGGGTTTTCTTTTTGTCAAAAGGGTAATTTATTTAGGAGAAGAGTTTCCAAACAAATGAAAACATACTAGAAACCAGGAATAATAGATATGAAATAGATTTGGGAGAGCAATTGGATTACAAGAAAAGAAATTTGGAAGAATCCATTAAAGGAATACTTCATGTGGTAGGAGTACTTTATTGACTGGCAGGATAAATCTGGAGAGGGATTTAGCACCTTAAATGAGTTAGCTATAAGAAGGAGAAAGACCACATATGGCAAGGTGGGAGGATAAGAGGAAAGAGATGATGAGACATGGGGGAGGAGTGAGGAGAAAGATACCAGAAAGCCAAATTCTGTGGCAGGTTATGATCCAAAAGGGATTCAGCAAAGATGGTATGGGCAGATTTATAGGGAAATTTACTGGACACAGCAAGGTGGGTTTACCCATGACCTCCACAGAAGGTGGGACTAGAAGACTGAGCTGATCCCCATCAGTGCCCTTCCTTGCTTGCCTCAGGGAGTAATTTTATCACTATTTCAGGCTTTTTCTGCCAATCCCAGCAACCCAGCACTATATATGTATATATATATATATATATATATATATATATATATATATGTATGTATACTTACACATATACATCCTAAACACACATCATACATACATATTGTAGAAACTAAATGTAAAAGGAGAGAAAGGACCCCAAAAAATCTTAGAAATGAGACCAGGATAGGGAAGAATTACATAAATTACTTAAAGCTAGAAGAATCAGAGAATCCGAGCAAGAATATAACATTTAAATATACATCGTGTACTTAGAACAGATAAGATTTCAACCAATATTGAATAGATGCGATAGACATTATATCAAAAGTATGGGAAGTACAGAAGTAAAAGCACTGAGACAATTAGAGCATGACATACTCAGGGAATGATGTATAATTATCTACATTTCTCTTGCATGAATATATAGAGGAGAGTAGTGTGAAATGAAAACAAATTAAATCAGAGCCACTTGGTAGAAGAGCCATGTAGATTAACCTAAGGATTTTTGCTTACTCCAGCAAACCATTCCCTACCCCATCTTTTTGGGGAAAAAAAGATATTTATTAGTATTTTGCAGCACAACCCAGGGAGACTTAAAATTCAATTCAATTTAATGACCCTTTATTACATACCTACTATGTTCTAAGTACTAGGTTAGGTATTAAGAGTGTAAAGACAAAAAATAAAGTAGTCTCTGCCTTAAGGAATTTAGATAAAGCATTCACTATCAGGGGTAAGATTCTTAAAATGTTCTTAAGAGCAGATGGTAATTTTATAAATTGCAATGAGATCCAGAATATTACAAAGCTTCCACAATTAAATCCAAAGTCTTTCAAAGGAAATTGACCAAACCATTCACCCTGGAAAAATAAAGTAGATGAAAAAGTGCTTACTGCACAGGACATGACATAAAATTGAGTTAGTCTATCAATGCATGTATCTTGGCCATGTGCTAAAGACATAAAATGTACTGGGCTCATAATGGAATAGCAGAGGGAGGGCAGGCTGGATCACAGTTAGGAAACTGTTCAGTGCTTTAAATAATCCCAAGCTGTTTGCTGCCACTAAAGCCTGTGTTTTTAATATCAGTATTCTTCTGGAGACCCTATACAGCTGTGACTCAAGTAGCATCATGATCTTAGAAGAATCAAAGTTTAGTATCACTGACAGAAAACAAAAAGGGAAATATGCATGTATTGAAGTTGTACATATTATCAGTGTTGACTTATATGTGACCAACAATTGATTGTATAACTGTATGGGAGGCAGTTTAGTAAAATATAATAAAAATGGGATTTAAAATCACAGGATTTGCATTTGAATCCCAGATTTGTCATTACCTAGCTGTGACACTGGGAAAGTGACTTAATGTCTCTGGGCCTCAGTTTTTCATCTGTAAAATCTAGATAGATTCTAAGGTTGTTCCAAATTTAAACATATAATCCCTTCAACCAGCTTATAATGGCCCACTTGGGACTGTTTCATTCTCTGGTCTGCAATGCTCAGAAGCAGAATTAGAAGAAATAAAACTATAGAAGATTTCCAGGCCTAAGTGTTAACAATGTGTTATAAGGGAACATCAAGATACAGTGGGAATTCTAGAATGAAAAGGAGTCCTAAGAACATGATTGAAAGGGGGTACATTCTGCATATGTAGATACAATTAGGTCTAACATAAATAAGGAATGCATCTTGAGGTTTTCTTTTGAATAATATTTTGCATTATCTGTTGAAACATTGATACACTATTTTTTTTCTACTGATATCAAAAGTATATACTTGAGAAAGTTCATCTATAGGATATAATAAATCTAGGTGGTCTCTATGTGGATCAACTCATTTTACCTTCCTCTGTTTTTTTCCCTTCTTCTTCCCCTTTAACTCCTTTTTCTTCCCTTCTTCCTTTTCCTTCTTCCCTCTCTCTCTCTTTTTCTTCTTTATCTCCTTCTACTCTTCTCCCTTTCTTCTCCTTTTGCTTTTTCTTCCTCTTCCTTCTTCTCCTTTCTTTTCTTCTTACTTCTCCTCTTCTTCTTACTTTTTCTTCACTATATTTCACTTTTCCTGCTTCTCTATCTTATCATTAACATTCTTCTCCTTATCCTTCTGATGCTTCTTCTAGTTTCAGCAGTATTTTACAACTCTGATAGTCTTTGCTTTTTTATATAACAAAATGAATATAATGAAGATAAAATGTGTGCCTATTTGCGCCTTAAGCTATTATTCCCCAACTCTATGAAGAATTATTTGATTAATATTAATATCACTGTGCACGTTACATATGTCTCTCTCTTTCCCTTTTTCTGATTTATATTCCTTTTAGAGTTTTCACATTTTGTGAAATATATTTCTTCCCTCAACTCTCAACTGACCTTTTATCATTTATTTTATTAAATTCAAATTACTTCCAATTATTTTAATTAAATTATTTTTTCAATTATCAAGATTTATATCCTCCTTACCTACCTCTCCCCTAAAACAGGAAAAAATCTAACCCTTGTAAGAATTATAAAAATCCTATTAAGTGTAAATAAAAGAATATTGAATAATCAAAATAATTCTCACATTGACCATGTCCAAAAATGTCTCTAAGTTTATTTACTCTATCACTTTTCTTTTCAGTGGTGTGTAGCACTGGTCAACATTAGTTCATTGGAGTTAGTTACAGTTGATTATCATCACTAAAATATCAATTATTAAAATGTCATTTATCATCAGAGAATAAATGTTTACTTTTGAAGCATTTGGCAGGGTTCAGGAACAGAAATTAATGAATCAAATTCTCTCAGCTTCCCCTAATCAGACATAGAGAAAAAAGGCTCCTGAAATAAGCTCAGAGTTCTGATCATAGATGGTCTATTGTACTATTGAAGGAAAATAATCTTGCAGGATAGGAATGTGGTAGGTGGCTAAAATATTGTATAAATCTAGGTATCTCTAATTCAATGAACATTTAAATGCCTATTATGTCAAGATATTAATTAGGTATTATGCTACCTTCCTATGCCTCTCCAGAATCCTGCACTTGGAAATCAAACCTTCTACCCAGCTCTGGTCCTTTCATCATGAATATCTGAATATCTTCTGCTACATTGAATGATCATCTTTTGTGGGGTTGCAATCCTAGCTCCATTGCTCTCCAGAGTAACATAGTCTAAGCCCCAACTAGACATTTGTTTAATGAACTGTAGGATATGGGTGAGATATTTCTTTAATTACCAGGAGTTCTGGTATAATATCAGAGTTAGGTAATACATATAGAAGTTCATATATTCAAATAGTTTATGTTATAATTTATACTCAAATAAATGTTAAAATTGTATGCACACATCTATGTTTATATATTCTTTCTAAAAATCCTTCTTTATTATTCATTTTGGATCAATGGTAACAGTGAAGTCATTGTTAGAGTTTGGAGTTAATTATATATTATGTATATATATATATATATATATATATATGTGTGTGTGTGTGTGTGTGTGTGTGTGTGTATACATATCTATGTATATAGTTAATTTTAAGCAGATATAACATAATTGTACTTTCAGTTAAGCAAAGGATGTTTTCCATTAAAAATAAAAAGCTATTTTCTCAGTGTATGTAGTCTTACTTTTATTTGTAATTAATTAATCCAAATCTGCCAAATTTATATCACCTTAATAATCAACAATACAAAAATCTACAATGACTCCCTATTGCATGTGGAAGAGAAAAAAAAAACAAACACCTTCAACGTCCTTTATAATATAGCTCTCACCTACCTTTCTAGTCATATTTAATTCAACCCATTTCTTTTAAAATCCAATTGACCTGCTGACTATGCTCTATACGTAGCATTCCACATTTCACTCTTTTGCTTTTTTTTTTTTTTATAACTATACTAGGAGATCAGCATAATTTCTGAGAGGGAACATTTGTGATGGCTGCAATTCAATATTGGGGTACTAGAAAGTGCAATGTTAAAAATATATGCATCTACACATACAATTGTAGTTCCTGAGCCCCCATTAATGTCTTTCCTGTTCACTCCAAAGGCACACAAATAAAATTAAAGCACTAGCTCAACAAATCATATAACAAACATTTCTTTAGAATCTACTATGTCCCAAACATTATGCTAAGCACTGGAGGGCTGGAGGGGAGGAGAGTAAGGCTGAAAAAAAGACCAAGCTTTTAAAATCTAATGGGAGAGACAACATGTGAACTGATAAATATGAAACAAGATATAATAAACGGGGAGGAGTGCAGCAATTCCCAGAGGGAAGGCAATGGAATTAAAAGGAGTTGGGAAGCTTCCCTGTAGAAAGTGAGCATTTGGGACTTTATGGAAATCAGGGAGGAGTTAATAGTTGGAGTTAAAGGAAGGAGAGCATTCAAAGCATAGGAGACTTCCATAGAAAATGTCCAATCCCAGAGATGAAGTGTCTTGTTCATGAAACAGCCAGAAGACTGGAGTCATTGGGTAGAACAAGGATATGTTAGGGAGTAAGGTATAAGAAGACTGGAAAGGTAGGAGGCAGGGAAGTAATGAAGGGCTTTGAATGCCAAACAATACTCTTTGTAATTACTTCTGAAAGCATAAGGAAGCCATTTGAGTTCATTGAGTGGAAGAGATGGGATGCAACCTGATTGGACCTCTATGGCCATAGAGGGAAGTAAAAAATAATGTACATAATTGAACCTTTATTTGCTGGCTGAATAAAGGATGGATTAGAATGAGGAGAAACCTGAGTCAGGAAGCCCTACCAGCCTAATATTACAACAATCCAAGTATGAAGTAATGAGAACCTTCACTAGAGTGGTGTCAGTGTCAGAAGAGAGAAAAGATATTGCAAAGATGAAATCAAGACAGAAAGCAAGTGGTCAGATATGTAGGAGAGAAGTAGAAGAAAGTGGTGGAAAGATGAGTCACCTGCGTCTATAATTAGGGCAGCTAGGTGGTATGGTGGGTAGAGGACTGGGCTTGGAATCAAGAAGACATCTTTCCAAGGTGAAAACCAGCTGCATAGTTGTGTGATCCTGAGCAAATCACTTAAACCCATTTGCTTTCAGTTCTTCATCTGTAAAATGAACTGGAGAAGGTTATAGTAAATCATTTCCATATTTTTGCCAAGAAACCCCTAAATGAGGTCACAAAGACTCTGAAAGCATTGAATAGCAAGCTTTTTAATTTGCAAATTTTCATCTTCTGAGCCTCTCTGTTCAACTGCTGGACAAAGCTAGTATTGTGTTATTCTTATATCACTGAAATAGTATTAAACTCTTTCAACCAATAGTAGTCTTGAACCTTGAATCTTCAGAATTTATCTAGTCTGCTAGCTTTGCCAGGTGCTAAGTCATAATCAGAAGTAAAATCATATTTCATTAATCCTGAGTTCTACAAAGCTCTCCAAGTCTTGCTTTTTATGGATTTTCAGGAGTTTCTGCTTTACAAGACATAGAGGGAAGTAAAAAGTAGTATAAATAAGGCTTTGAAGGATTTCCGCCGTCTCTGTCTATAATGGTATGAGAGAGTAAGGTTTCCCCAGTCAGCTGTTTATCCATAGTAAAGTATTCTTCTTTCTTCCAATCAGCTCTTTCAAACTGTAGTTTTTCTCTGATCATGTCAGTTCCACGTCTCAAGAGAAAAGCCTCTAATCAATGGGTCTCAGCTTCTTTCAACCTCATGGTTGAAAATGCATAGGCTTTTAAAAAAAGTTCCATAGTTTTCTTTGTTCTGTGTTCTGGCTTTTGATGTATTGGCTTCTCTCAACAACATTTTTGATCACACTCTTGCACTCAGGTTCTCCAGTCCCTGGCTCCTGTTCTGGCTTCTGATCTAGTTTGTAATACTTCAAATTAGAGCCCCCTATGTATACTGAATTCTCTTGAATTTAAGCTGATGAGTTCCAAACCCACATATCTGTCAGATGTGGCAAAAATAGTCCCCAAACAGTTTGTTGTTATAGTTTTTCAGCAATAAACTCCAAAGTCCTGAATAGGGTCATATTTAATTTAGCTGCTGGGAAAACATGCACTGTAACCATCTTGAACATCAGTCAGTACTTTGACTCCCCGCTGTTGTTTTTTTTTCAGGTCATCTCAGAACTTTTATCAATGGACGTTCTTTTCTCTCAAGTTGAGCACAGTCTGTGTTTCGCTTCACAATGATTTTCCCTGTGTTTCACATAAAAGACTTTTTTTTTTTTTTTTTTTTTTTTTTGCACCATTCAGGAGATGTTCACATAAGAAAATGGTAGTGCCTTATATTTTGTTGCTGTTCAAATGTGGCTGACTTTTCATGACCTCTTTGACTATAGCTCACTAATACTATCTGTGCAATTTTCTTGGCATTGGTACTCCAGTGGTGTTCCTGAGTGCAGACTCAGTGTTCTAGCCACTGAGCTACCTAATTACTTTACAATTAGCTTCTGTGGGAATTAAAATTATCCCATGTACAATAAAAGCAACTGAGGAAGAATTCTGAGTCAATAGCACTTTATTAAAGGGTCTCTGATTCCCTCTATTAAAGTGGACCTTAGATCTTCCTCATGATCTAAAACATCCTTTCCTTCCAGGGATCTATTTTTATAGGGATAGATGTCCAGATATTCAAGAACAGCTATATCAAATACAGAATAATTCCATAAATTGACATGTGACACATAAGCTAAAACAAGCAAAATACTATATCACACGGTCATGAGTTGGGAGAAGCAAGGAATATCTCCACACAAGACAGACAGACTGTTCTTTAGGTTAGGCAGGTGGAAATGGTACAAGCTGTCACAGTCACTAACCTAAGTGATCATAAGAAGGTCATTTGCTCTTATTGGACAAGAGATTGGTCCAGAGATACAAAAATATTTTAGGGGGACTCTCCATGTAGTTGAATAACTTCCACCTCACTGGGCTTGGTCACCATGACAAGTTAAAACAAGGGTGGATGTTCTCAAGTTAACTTTCTATAATTAACTTGGAATCTGCAACACATGACTCTGGGAGCTTTTATACAGAACTTTTATATGATTCTATCAAATTGATTAATACTAATTGGAATAGAGTAGGGGTCCAAATGAATTATTTCTCACATTTCCATCAAAGTATAGTTCAAGCACCATCTTCTCTCTTGCTCTTTCCTGATACTACTAACTTGTGTTCCATCCTAATAACCTTAATTGGTATAACTTTGTTTATATTTGCCTATGGATCCATATGTATAGTTATATCAATATATCATTAATACAATAGATGATAGAGAGAGAGAGAGGGAGAGAAAGAAAGACACACAGAGAGAGAGAGAGAGAATCAGATAGATATATAGAATAGATAGTACTTTCCATGTATAATGTAAATTTTCTATGGACAAGAATAATTTTCTTTTTGTCATTATGTCTGAGTATCTAAAACAGGGTTTAGCATGTAATAAGAGCTCAGTAATCGTTAAATTCAACTCAGTTGAAACCCTTCACTATCATTTTTATGCAAATGAGTCCAACTAAATGAACTGAGCTATCCTATAGGGTGAATTTATACTATTACTAAAATGAATTAGAAATAATAAAAGAAAATGTTTTTATTAATGACAACTTACATCACATTATTAACCTTGTGTGTATGAACTTGTTTTGTATGTTTTTTGCTATATTGAAATAAGTATATCCACATAAATTCCCTTATAATCTTATTTTATTTTATGCATTAAAAATATATTATTCTCCCTTTTTGGTTCAAAAATAGAACTTCCCTATCATTTACAATATCAAATATAAACTCCTGTTATTCAAGGTCTTTTATACCCTTCTCCCCTTTCACTTTTTAGTTTTCTTAGACTTCATGCCCTTCTGTTTACTTTGCCACTGGTCTTTTTTCCTATCTTGGACAAAACACTCCAGGTAACAAATCCAGTTTTTGTTTGTTTATTTTGTTTTGTTTTTCTGGCTGTTGCCTGTTCCTGGAAAGTTTTCCCTTCTCATCTTTGTTCCTTGGCTTTCTTCTCATTCTAGCTAAAATCCCATCTTCTATAAGAACTCTTAGCTGATCCCCCTTAATTCTAGTATCTTCCTTTTTTTGATTATTTCCAAGTTAGCCTCTATATATCTTGTTCAAACATCTCCCACATTAGATGGTATGCTTCTTGAGAAGAGTAGATATTTCTTACCTTTGTTTATATCCCTAGTAGTGTGTCTAGCCTACAGTAACTGCTTAGTAAATGTTTGTTGACTAATGGACATTATTCTGAGGAGGGACTGATTGACTTCCCTAAAATAGCTCTGGGGCCTGTGACACACCCAAACACACACCATTACAGGCACACAATGTTTAATAGCTCTTAATAGTTAATCTACCTTTGTCCTGTACATTAGATATTCTATTTCTTCTTAGTTCTTTCTCCCTCAACCCCCCCCCCCCCCCCCTTTATTTTTTACAGCCTATCTTTCCCTAAAATAAATAAAAAAAGAAAATTACAGGAAGGCTGTGAAATCCCCTCTCAGTAAGTAAGGCTTCAAAAACCTAGCTATAAACTCTTGCATGAGGCAAGGTTAAAAAGTCATAGGACCCAGGTGAATATTCAGCTGGAATCTAAAAGTGAATTAAGTGACAGAATAAATAAGAGGAAAGAAAAGCAGAGTTGCATGTGCAGTCCAGAGAGAAATGAGAAAATAATGAAAGTTGACCATGCTTGCTCTGGGTGTTGCTTACAGTAATGCATCTGCAAGTCTTTTTGTGCCCTTATGAATTTAATTTCATTTTTATGCTACATTGCTGAAGCATGGGATATATCAGTATTGATTAACTATTAGTGCATTTCTCTGCTTCTTTTGAATTATTTTGTCTTCCCATTTCTTACTGAAAGGGAGCTGAGATGACTGCTTTATATTGCAACAAAATCTTCAAACATGCTAGGTCTCTGTTATTTAATAAAATGCAAGGTGTGGTATAATTCAGTTTGGTGAACATGCAATTGAATGAAGAAGACATTTGACATGAGAAGGAATATGAGAGAATTACTTATGAATAATTAATTACCAATACCCAGTGGAGATTATTATTTGTTTCTTTGTATTTCCTCATTTAGTTATTAGATCAAGGCAGCTTCTAAAGGACAGGGCTGATGAGATTGGGTTTAATCTTGGAGAGACCCTCTACCAGTGGGAAAGCTTAGTTCTGCTTAAAATATAAAGAGATTCTAATCTAGGTGAATTCTGGTCCCTAATTCAACAACATAAGTGGCTTGGAGATAGATAGATCCCTTTGTCTAGATTACTGAAGTAGATGTGGTCTGGGTATGAAAATGCATTTCTTTGTTTAAGAGTGATATGATCGAAGTCACATTCCCAGCCTGCCATTAATATTTCTTCACTCATTAATTATTAACTAATGAGTTAATTTCTCCCTGATGGAAACACCCACTTTTCCAAGGATATTTAAAAATCTAATAGCTCTCAAAGTTTTTGTTTGTTTTTGTTTTTTGTTGCTATTGTTGTTTCCAAGAGTACCATCCACCATTGACCTCATTTTATTATTTTCTTTTTCTTTCTTTCTTTTTTTTTTCTTTTTCGTTTTCTTTCTTTCTTTTTTTTTGAGGCAATTGGGGTTAAGCAACTTGCCCAGGGTCACACAGCTAGGAAGTATTGTGTCTGAAGTCAAATTTGAACTCAGGTCCCTCTGACTTCAGGGCTGGTGCTCTATCCACTGTGCTAACTAGATGCCTCAATTAATTATTTTCTAACTGTAATTAATAAATTGATTATTAACTACTCAGAAATTATGTCTCTTGGACTCTTTATTCAATAGTGTTTACTATCATGGAAGACAGAGAAGGTTTGACTTTGCCTCTTATAAGCCTGTGACCTTGGTCACTATATCTCCCTAAGACTCAGTTTCTTATATGTAAAATGGGGATAATATCAACAAATGTTCTACTTAATTTATCAGTTTTTCAAGAGGAACAAATGTGAATTATGAAAAAAATATGAAATTTTCTTTTGTAATGATAAAGTTTTTTGCAAGCACATTTTTATTGCTTCAAGGGTCAATCCATTAGGCTGATTCCTTCAGTTTATAACATCTTTACACCTTGGTGATCGTTCCATGCTTTTGTTTTATTACTTAAAATTTTTTTCATCACAGTTACAATGTATCTAGCCTTGGTTAGACAAGTCATTGGAACAGATCCAATGTTGATCCCCTATTAGAAGCACTCACAGCTTGGCACAATGTGTACTCTACCAAAATTAGCTATAAATTCCTTTGATTTTGCATCAGAGAATAATTTCCATAGGTGAAAAGCAGTTGTATTTTAATGGAACTATATAAAACTCTATAAAGTCTTTTTGTTGTGATTGGGTAAGTTGGAGCAAAAGCCCCTTAAATTTCTCAATGACAGATTGTATTCACTGATTTAGGCTAGATAATTAGTGTAAGAACATGTATTTTAAATATCAAATAATAATTTTTATCAAAATGTAAAAATGCATTTTTATTAAGTAATGACTGAACATGAAATACTAGTAAAAGATAGAATTTAATAATAATCAAATCTGAATAATAAAGTACATAACTGATAAATGTAACTTATCCATTCTTGTTTTACCAATTTCAATAACATATACAAAGTTCTTTACACATATGATTATATTTGATCCTCAAAACAACCCTACAATGTTAGTGTGATATCTGTTATGATATTTATCTCCAAGATCAATTAGGCTGGTTAAGAAGATTTCTTATCTATGAAGGTGTCACATTCTTCTCACATACCTACACACATATCTCTGAAGTGACTGTCTAAATGGAAGAGAACTCCTTCCCTTAGCAAATTATTGTATTCTTTCATTGAAGACTGTGGAAAAGTGATTACTTAGTTTCAAATAGAAGGATGATAGGTGGGTATACCCTGGCAATCATATACTTCAAGATGGTTCTATTTTGAGGATAGAGTTGGTTCAGAGCTGGCAATCTTACATGGATAAAATTGAATATTACAGATGAGAACAGTATTCTATCTCTTAGATATGCAAACTTATCCAAGGAGTTTGATGGATAGTCAGTCTTTTTCTCATTGGATTTATATACTTTTTATCTTCTGTGCAAAGTCTTTTCCTATATTGAACAAAAGAAGATAATCAAGGGATAGGGTATAGAATAAAAGACTGAACAGAACCTTGAGAGGTCATTTGGTTCAGTTAGAATTCTCCTGACAAACAGCAAAAACATAATGGCCTAGGGATGTAATCCAATTCCAGTGAACTATAGAGAAGTTCTTAAAAGCTAGTGTGATCTTTGAAACTTGGTCCTGCATTTTGCCAGCAGGGGGTCTGATCCAATTTACAGAGCTGACATTTCAGGATGGTATGTGTGTCTATCATTCATTATTGTTTTTCATGTTTTGTTTCTGCTTTTATCTCATTCTTTTTCCCATCATTCTTGGCTGTGTTTTTTGCTCACTGAGGGTGACAGCACAGCAAATAATTATCTACCTGTACCACATACCCTGTACTTAGAACCAGTAGCTAGGAGAGAGAAAATGCCTGTGACAGAGCTGATCATTGTAATGAGTGAGTCATAATTTAGGCAGAGAATCAGGTAAGTGTGCTAGAAAAATAATTAGTTTTTTTTTATTCCCTCCCCTATATTTATTTAATCAATAAGGGATATTAGATATCAAGGACTTAAGGGTCATTTGGTTGATTTTTATTCACTGGAGTATTTTTTTTCCCATGCACTGCATAACATTCATGAATGTGATATAAAAGGGACTTTTATTTTGGTGGCATAGTTGAAAGGGAAGTGAATTTGGAGTTTAAATCTTGATTTTCCTATTTGTTTAACCTAGGCATAGGGGAAACATACACTCTATTCCCAAGTTTCTTTATCTGTTAAAAGAGGATTGTTTTCTGTTCTGGTAAGATCACATTTGAAGTATGAAGTTCAGTTGTGAATATCACATTTTAATAAGAAAATGGCTAAGATGGATGCAATATGGAGTGAGGGAGAGGAGTTGGTTGATTGATGAATTTGGAGTGTTTTGTCTGAAAGATACTTAAGAGATGGGAACATGATAGTTTCCTTCAAGTATTTAAAATATTTATTAAAGAAAGGGTTGTTGACTGGAAAAGAGATTAAATTTGATCAGTTTGGTTTCAAGGAACAATGGAGAAAACTGCAAAAAAATATTGAAGTGCTCATAGAATCATTTACCCATCATCTCATCTGTTTGGCTTTGAAGTAAAAGGGTTGCTTTGAGTTGTTCCCTGATGAACTGGGTAGCAAAAAGGAAAATACTTATTATCTACCCAGACAGATTTGCTCTGAAAATTTGTACTTTTCTGATTGTAGGCAAACAAGTGTCAGGAAAGGGAAATGAACAGGCAATCTTTGCAATTTAGGATATCAGAAAATCCCATCAGAGAGCACATTGTCAAATATAGCTGAGTGTGGGCAATCACAGGACTTCTCAGGGTGACAGTATCTGATAACAGAAATATTTGAGTCAGTAGTGGAGTCTTACTTCAAAAACAATTGAGGGAAGGCCAAACTTCAGGAAGTGTGATTTCTCATAAAAGAGAAAAGTAGCAACTACAGATTTTAAAAAGTACTAGGTTTTGGATGTTATCCAAGAACACTAGACAAGGAAAACATCATAATGGGAGTAAAGGACTTCCAGAGTAGGAGTTGTGAATTATCCCTTTAAGACCTGTGAAATCAACATGTCTTACTAGTGTTATTAGACTTTGGATTTACCCTGTCCACTAAAATTTATTTTTTTGAGTGATGTTTAGTGCCAAGTATTTTTATTGTGCTATCTTAATTGATAGCTCATTATATAATTGGTAGCTCTAGTCTGGAACTACAGTCAAAAAGACCTGCCTTCAAATCTGGATTCAGATATTTACTAGTTGTATGATCCTGGGCAAGTCACTAAAATTCTTATTTAATTCACTGAAGAAGGAAATGACAAATCCCTCCAATAACCTTGTCAAGAAAACTCCATAGAAGGTATCCAAAGGGACATAAATTGAACAACTACTATGTTAGTAAATTTCCCTCTCTAAAAATATGTAAATTTTTTATTTTTATTCTGTTTAATAATGTTTATAATAAACCTCTATTTTGTATTGATTTATATATGTAGACATTATACTTCCTTCTAGTAGTTTTGAGACTAGAGATCATTTCAAATTATTGTTTTTGGAAAAAAATTTTCACTATATGCCTGGAACTATAAGTGCTCAATAAGTGTTTCGTGAAAGAATGCATGCTTTGATAGATGGACAAAAAGGACAAATGATATGAAATATATCATATAGGAATGAAGCAAAATTATTTTATTTTTATTTACCAAAACAAGACCCCAAACATTAAAAAGGTAAATAAAGAATTGTTATCATTTAGATTTCACAGTTCTATTTGAAAAGAAAGGAAGAAAAAAGAAAAACAAATGTTTTTCTTATTAGGTCATTATAAAATATTACCTTTTGAAGTGGAAACACTGTTTAAAAATAAGTGAAAGCTTGTATAAAAAGCTTTCATGGAGATGAATTTAAAAGATGCCATTTCTCTTCAGCCAACCATATCGGTGTCAAAAGATGCAGCATCTGAGAAGAATTAAATTGCTTGGAAAGAACATTTCTTGCCATCCCAAAATAATTTCTTAGTTGTTTACATTTCCTTTGGCCAAAAAATTGTAAATTTAACTATTTTATGGCTATTTTCTGTGCTTTTTTTTTTCCTCTTCAGGGCTTAGGATTTGATGCCTAATTTATGTTGAATTGGATTCTTTTTATTGATTGTTCATATATTTATTATGGAAGCATTCATCGTTCAAACAACTTTAGAAAATGCAACACAATTTATGTAACATTCTGTTGAATTCTCTAGTTTACTGTTGTAACATTTACAAATCCTCTTTTTTTGACCTTCTGCACTAACTCAGACTTCTGTCTAGGGGCCTATAGAATAAATGTTAAGCACAGCTTTATGCTAATATACACATTACTCTGCAAGTTAAATGTTAAGGTAATCCTTCAAAAGCAGAAAGCAGAATCCAAGGAAATATGACAATAGAACTGATCAAATATATAACATTGGACACATTTACTTTGCTTTTGTCATCATTATATTCTATAGTTTATTATGGGATGAGTGTGGCTAGAGAAGAGGGTTACTTATTAATATGAACAAAGGTTATTTATATTAATATTTGGAATCCTGAGTTTATTAAATCTGAGATCAGACTTTAAATGAATATACTACATTCTTTGATGCTCAATGTAATCTCAGTTTTCTTCTCTGCAGAGATGTAGTGAGTAAATTGAACTATGTTTGACCAAGAGCAATAAACAGACATCATGGAAAGGTAAATTTAAACATGATGTCAAGGACAAAAACAATACAATAACTTTGAATCAATTAGGATAGTTTAAAATAGAATGGGCTGCAATGGAAGGCAGTGGGTGCTCCTTCATTATTTTTTTTTTTAATCAAAGTCCGGATGACCACTTGTCTGGTATGTTATAATAGAAATTCCTTCCTAGGATGGCTGGACAGGATGGATACAGAGGCCCCTTTCTATTCTCTAATCTCTGAGACATTCATTTATCCATCCTCTTTAGTGGGTCTCCAGGAAATATTCTCTCTGATTTCTTCTTGCCAAAGGCTTTAAAAAAATATTTTAATGTCCCTTGGAGGGAAAGAAGAAAATGTTTTCTCTGATAGTTGCTGTAACATGGCCTCTCTCAGGTCAAACAAATATAAGAAGAGTAAATTTACAATTTCAATTGTTTGAAGAAAATAGAATAATCAGACTTCAGAGGATTTTAGATCTTACCTTTTTTGGAGGAATTGGCATGTGGGAGTGATTTTTTCTTGTTGAGAATATATTTCATTGGGAATATTTGGCTAAAAGAAAATTTTAAACATTGTGAATCCTTCCTAAGTCATTTTAGTCTACTCTATGTTTGTTTATTTTTAACTGAATGTTAATAGATTTTAAAGCATTAGACCTTGTCAAAGCCTTCAAAAATTATTGGGGAAAAAGGCTATATAAGAATGAAAAAAAAATGGCTAGGATTTGCTATTATTGTAGAAAGATTTCAGATCACCAAAAATGTTCTGTCCTTTTAAAAATGCATTTCTTCAATGAACTATGCACAAAAAAAATAGTTTCATGAAAACTAACACTTTTAAGTGTTTACAAACTTAGCTGAGTTTGTGAGATTACCATTAGTATGAGTTGGCTGAGAAATCAAGCAATACACTATATTTTGGAAAGTAAGCCTCTTTCTCATCAAGATGGTTGCCTATTTTCTAGACAGAAGAGGGTTCCCATCTGGAATATAAGGAAAACTGTCATGATAGAAAAGAATAATGATTTATCTTTCATAAAATAGAGGGGGGAAAGCCTCTTTCCCTCATCTGAATATGACCTGAAAGCTATTACATATAAAATGAACTAAATTCAGATTTGGCATACAAAATCATATTCATTTTAATATTTGAATAAAACATCTTAATTTATGTATTTCCCATATATTAAAATAATAACTGTCATTTACTTTCACATGTAAATATTTAGTTTCATCTACAGTTAAATTTGCCAATAGATTCTTCTGACTTAGAAAAAGAATAATTATTCTCTTCCTGGTTACTTTAAAGAGTCTGACATAGGATTGCTTTATAGAAATATGCTGGATCTTTGCTCCTAGAAGCTTGTGGTTTTATATTGAAAACTGCTTCTCAAAATGGCAGGCAAAATTGTTTCAGGAATGTTATATTGTGAAATTCTGCTTTCTGCTAAAGAAGGAGTCGTGATTTTTTAACATCTCTCTATTGGATCTGACTAGGTGCCATTCTCATTTGGGCCCTGATGAATATTTACCCCTATATGGGTAATTAATGTGCCATGGAAATGGACCTTGGCGTTCTTAGAATCTTGCCTTCTGCGTGACACACTACAGTAAGGGCATGTTCACCTTCTTGAAAGATTGATTATGATACTGAGAAGGAAAGGAGGGGAGTTCAGTTTCTTTTTATGGCCAAATATCTTAATACAACTTTCACCCAATCATATATACACATTCATAGGGAGGGGACTTATTTAGAACTGATATTAGGCTGGAAAGGCATTTCAGACTCGTGACCTAAAACAGTCACTTTGGCAGCACTTACAATATTTCATGGAGAGGAGTCATCTGTAAAATTGTGGAACCCTGGAAAAAATCATAAACTTATCAAGATTATTCTGTTCTGATCTATGCTAGGCAATTAAGCTTAACAATGACCTCTTCCCCATTCCTTCTCTAAAATAAATCAAATTTGAAGATTATGAGAGAACATTCAATGGGTAGCTTGACACAAATTTGGTCATTCTGGCCATGAAGATCCATTTTGTAGTAATAATAACAATAATAATAATGGATAGCTGATTTGTGTAGTTTTATAATGTGACCATTCTTTATTTTTATTATTAAATTTGATCCTTGAAATGAATAAAATACCTAACTCACCCTCCCGACATTTTGGACATTAACTTTTGAAACAGGTCAGTTTGAAAAGTAAAAGTATCATTTTTAATAGTAATGATAAAAACTCTATTGTAAGAAGAATATTAATAAGTGAAAAAGCTAAGATAGTGTCTTACAATAAAACTAGCTCACTCTTTCTGAAATCTTAATATATTCTCTCCCTTTCTATGAGGATTGAAGTTGGCAAAATGAAAAAAAAAAAAAAAAACAACCTTGCATCAGGCTAGTGGAATTAGGGACAGAAGATGTAATGGGCTGAGGCTTGAGTTGATGCACTGAGGTCCCAAGGACCTGAGGCTAAATAGTAATTGGACTATACCCTATTAATATAAATGACTGGATAAAGAATGGCCCCCGCCCATTCTCTGTGCAAGTCCTGATGTGTTGTATAGGAAATGACGATTTTGGTGGGTGGAGGCAGAGAGAGATAGGAAGAGAAGCTGGGAGAGATTGGGCCTGGGTTCCATTCTCCTAGCTGCTGGTCTTGTGGCTGCTGGTCTAGCTAGCTTCTTGTCTCAGCTACACACATTGCTATCGCCCATTCTCTTCCATCTCTGATCTTTCTTCACTGAGAATAAAGATTGACGATTTTCCCCTAACCTGAATTCCTGACTCTGGCTGATTTTAAAATACGCGGTCTTCACAAGAAGACAATCAGATTGGGCCAGATCAACTAAGCATATTCACAGGCTTTTGTCAGTTCCTAATAATAAATAAATTTATATCAGCATTCAGAAAGAAATAGTGGCATTGGGAAATATTGATATTTTCATATGCTGTAAATTCTGAGGGGAATTATTGAAATTATGTTGCATCCTTAAATTTTGTTATTTGCTTATTTTTGTAGGAGATTAAGAATAGTCAAAAGTATCTCTTCTCATATCATGGAAATTCACAGCTTGGTGAATTTGGTGAACTCTTTTCCTTTTCCTTTTCCTTTTCCTTTTCCTTTCCCTTTTCCTTTTCCTTTCCCTTCCCTTTTCCTTCCCTTCCCTTCCCTTCCCTTCCCTTCCCTTCCCTTCCCTTCCCTTCCCTTCCCTTCCCTTCCCTTCCCTTCCCTTCCCTTCCCTTCCCTTCCTTTCCTTTCCTTTCCTTTCCTTTCCATGGTGAGCTGCTATGTGCCAAATAATGAGGAAATACTGAGTTGAATCTGACAAAATATCATATGGAAGAATCTTATTTTTTGATTTATTTAGATATAGAATTCTAAAAAGGTAAGTTACAATGAGCAACCATCAAGAGTGAATTATCATCATTGTGGAGGCTTTAACTTTTACATCCCTTCTTACTTCATGTTAAGTTTGAAATCTTAATATTTCAATGCCAGAGCTAGGCACCCTGTCAAAAATGGTCCTTTATAAAGCTGTGGTTGGCTGACACATTCATTATTCTTCTCTGCCTAATAGTCTAGTATCAACAGCAACATTTTTAATATTTTGCCACTTACAATCCATAAAATCTAGGGATGTATAAATTTTCCTCGGAGCTATTCAGAATGAAAGGTTTGGCACGTTGTACAATTATAACATAAAACGTGAATGTCTGGATTCTTCATTTTTTAATTTCTGAATAACTAAGGCACTAAATGAGAGACTCTCATATCCTGATTTTTAAAAAAAAAATGCAAGTCATTAACTGAGAAATGCTTAAAAATAACACTTCACTAGAAAGTTCTATGTAATCGATTAACAATCTATTATCAAATAATATACATGCCCTTTTGATGCTTATTAAAATAAGTATTGATAAAAGGGTGAAATATCCTTTCAATAATTAATTATGATAATGCTTTTACCATATAAAAATTTCATGGGCACTTTGACAAAAGTATTGAAATTCACACAAAGCCATATTTTTCTTTACAAATCCAGAATATTCTGAGAAACTGACTAGGGAGGAGGACAGCGCATTGGTGCACAGCTGTTTCATTATACATATCACATCTCTTATATTTATAAAGCCTCAGTTTTCTACTTGTTTCATACAGTGCACTACTGAGAATCCTTGAATGCTCATTTTATGTGTGTGATTATAATTTCCAAATGATTCAATGGTAATCTAAGTACTAATGGAACATTAGTACTGTGACTACTGATTTATTTTTTATTTTTTTTCCTCCAGCAAACAAGAATGAACTCCAAAAAGTACATCTCAACTAGTATTGAAACTACATTTTCACACCCTTACTACCAATTGTCCTCACTAA
This sequence comes from Sarcophilus harrisii, assembly GCF_902635505.1. NCBI lineage: Eukaryota > Metazoa > Chordata > Mammalia > Dasyuromorphia > Dasyuridae > Sarcophilus > Sarcophilus harrisii. Next base: position 56,980,235 of record NC_045431.1, read on the forward strand.
TGTTTCCTAGGCTTTTATATGGTCTGGGCAGCAGATTTTAAATGATACACAGTAGCTTTGCCATCATACAAAAGAATCTCCATGGCATCGGCATATTAAAACACCAACGAAAAGGAATTGATCATTAGCCACCACATTTATGGATCACCCACTGTGTACTGAGTACTGAACCTAGTTCGATTGGGAGTTATAAAGGAAGTAAGTTCCTGCCCTCAAGGAGATTTAATTTCTGGTAACTACATGCTCTAATTTCTTTTCAGAATTTACATGTTAATTAGCAAGTGTTATAAAATCACAGTACTTTTTTTCTTCTCATATGTATGAAGGTTGGACTTGGATGCTGTCAAAGAATGTATCCTAAGATCATAAAATGTAGTGTGATTATTGGTCACATCATGTGATGATATCATAAAATCCATTCCAAGGTTCAGAATTGGGATTTCCTGGTCTTTCATGCAATTCCTCTTTGGAAATAACCTTTTGGTTGATTTGCCTATCTCTAGGCCTCCTTTCCTTCAAGCCATATTGCAAATAATTGCCAGTTTCATAATACTAAAACACATATCTTTTAACTTCACCCCCACTCTTGCATCTACATATTATTATTGATATATCTAAAATACATTTATAATTATAAACAAATGATAATTAAAAATATTAATAAACACCACAATACATATATATATATACATACATATACACTCTTTATCATTCCAGACCTACCTCTCTCTGACCTCAAACCACCTTTCCCAATTTATCCCTCTTTATTTTCCTTGTGGTTCATCCAAAATGACTATCAGATAAATGCAATTTTCACTGTCCTACAGAGAGGTTGTGCGTTACTCTCTCCCTAACCCACCTATAAACTTTCTTCCTTTGTAGTAAATTGACTATTAGATACATTCAATAGACTTTGCCTGATATTGTCAATTCCAAACTCTGCTACTTTTAATAGCTTTAAAAAATGTTGTCAGTTGTATTATATAAAATATTACATCTTTCCAGTCACACAATGGATTGAATGATCCAAAGTTTACAATGTACTGTTTATTGTTTGGCTATAGGAAAATATTTGATTCTATAAAAAAGTACATATTCAAAAGTTCTCCTCCAACAAACTGTCTCCTACTCATGTGACAAAATTATATAAGGTTTTTTGAGAGGTGTGCTATTCTATGATCTTCCAATTTTTAATAATAAACAAAACAGAAACCTAAAAGATGAAATGCTTGCTAGTATATTTGTCAATGTCTCTAAAGATATCTCATGTAGATTCCAAATAGAACAAAGATTCTTTAAAGATACCAAAGTCTACTAAAGCTATTGCTTTGGCATATTATTGTTCTGACACTGTCTCAGAATATTAGAGCTATTATTATTTTAAATGAGATTCCCAACTACTCAAAAACATTTGTCTAATCATTACACACTAGAAAAAACAACTGCATAAAGAATGCTTTTTTATCAAGATCATCTTAAGAAAGTGGAGTGTATAGACAATTAGCTATGTCCAAGCATCCTAGTACAGTGAAGAACATTTGCTCTGGATAGAGAGGGCCCAAGTTCAAATCTTCCCCATATACATTTTTGTCTTTAGCCAAGTCATGTAACCTCTTTGGGTCTTAATTTCTTCATCTGTAGTGAGAAAAGATATGACTAAATGGACTTTAATATCTTTTCAACTCTAAGTCTATGATTCTATTATCCTATGAGTAGGAGGGAAAGGAACTGAAGTTCACTTGGGGAAAACATACATTAATTTCGACTACCATAACATTTTCTCTGAAATGGAAACTCATATTTTATATTATTTAATCACTAGAGACATCTTCCTAGTTTCTTACTCAGGTGCCTTATTGTGGATAAGCATGATCCTGAGCTCTAAAACATCTTAATTGTGTTATACATTATCTAAAATGTTTGATTTTATTGGCAAGACTTCATGCAAAATTCCAATGACATGCTAATAATGCTATTGAAGGATAAACATGGAGAGAGAATAGAGAAAGTCAGCATTAGTGTATTGGATACATGAATTTGTTAATGTCAGTCCATAAAAAGAAGAAAAATAAATCATCATTACTGGTAAACAGTCTTGGAATGGAGGAAAGGCAAACAGAAGCTACAAAGAATCATAGCTGTTGACCAATTATAAACAGTGATTCAACTAGTTAACCTATATATATGAGATTTTTAATGAATAATCATTGACATTCTTCTAAATGAAGACAGAGTTCAAATGGAAATCACAAGAGGAAGATGACTCATGAGTTCTCTATGGAAACTCAAAAAAGTTAAGTAAAGTTGTCTTCATCATGTGCTGAAAAAGAAAACAAAAATCCTTTTAATGGGAAATTGTATATTCTCCTCTTGTAAGAACTTACACATAATCAAAAATATTATGAAGAAAATTATAATCTGTTGTAAATATTGATTATAAAAGATGAATAAGTAGAAAAATTATATGAAGAATCCCCATCACCAAGTTAACAACAATACATTTTCATCATCATCCATTTATTAGACACCTAATATTTGCTGGGCTACAATCTGGGAATAGAGATAAACATGTTGATATAAGTCAGAAATAGGAAGATGGTTAAAAAAAAGAAGAAGAAAAGCTTAATGGGAATTATGGTTTGAAATCTGAGCAATAAAAAACCTAAAGTTTTGAAAATTATGCAGAATATCCATATATGTTGTGCCTACAACTACACATACCTGTGTGTGCATATAGGTTTGCACACATATATTCACATATGTAAAATATACACAAACCAACTTATAAATAAAGATGCTTTGGGAATGTGAAGGAGATTTTTGTTTCATTTTGTTTTGCTTTCCCCCTCATCTATGCACTTGATGCTCAGCTAGACTCAGTCCCAGAATGCATTTTTAGCCTACTGAGGTTCTTTTACATTCAGAGTTTAGTAATTACTGCACAGATAGATAAAGCAGTTTTTAAAAAATGTTATTGACTAAAAATATTGGGATATAGTTTTGTCTTCAGTAGGTTCATGGAAAACATCTTCAATACAATGTCAGTTATAGACATAATAATATCTTCTGTTAGGTTTCTGAATTCTGGAAGTTTTTATTCCACATAGCTAGATAAGTATGAAATAATGAATATTTGGTGGGTATCACTGGTAACTATTATTCCATGATGATTGTGGGATATATATATATATATATATATATATCCCACATATATACATATATATCCCACATATATATGCACACATATATTTCTGGTTTAGTTCCAATCCACTTTATTATTTGATTTAGTATATGAGTGTATTTGTAATACTGGGATATATTGTTTTGACATGAAAAAACTTTAGCTTCTGATATATAATTTGACAACTTCACTTGAGTAAATTTCCGAGCACTTCAATATTATGTTATATAGTTTCTACCATTTATTAGAGGAACTTACATTGATCACTAAGTTAAAGCTCCTTAAGACAAACACGGTAGTTGTTTCTACTATTAAGATCTGGTTCAAAATAGCCATTATAAAACCCAATATATCTGTAAACAAATCCATGTAACTCAAGTTATCATCTTCCATTTTTTAGTCAACATGATTTTGAAGAAATTCTCACGGATATCAGCCAAGGAAAATCTCTTAATTTCACCCTTGGACATTAGTCATTTTTTACATGTGGATATAAGCAGTTTTAAATTATATATGAAAATTCTTATGTCATATAAGGAACTGTTTAGTGGTAAATATTTAAGTACTGGATTTCTAAAAATAAATGGTTACATGACATACTCTTAATTTTAATCTGCATTATTATCATTTTCATTACTTTTGTAAGGTCAAAATGTTAATAAAACAATAAATTAAACCTCTACTTGTAAATAATTTGGTAATTTCTGAGGTATAAATATTCACAAGTTAGTATAGAACAACTCCAACACATTCCTATATAGTGATATTTTCAGGCTTTATTATTACTCAGTGAAATTAAATTTGTTTGTCCCAGAAATATTTATCTAGATTTTTCAACCATTTATCAGATGCTTTGATAAATTTTATTAATCATTTTCACTCTTTTTAGTGAGAAAGTGTCAACATTTTCTATAGCTGCTTTATGATGCTAAGCCTTGTGTTTTAGTATTGGTATTGTTAATATTATTTTTCTCGTGCTATTGTTTTCTAAATTTCTTTTTATAATTCTTATTAAATATTTTTATATCTATCTATTTCTATCTCACTCTTTATCTATATTCCTATATTGAGCAGCATTTGATTGCAAAGAGTATCTTCCCATGTAGCTTTGATTTTCTGATTGCCATGCAAAATCACAATAAATTTGCTTCTTTCTCCTTGATAGCTTTATGTTTGATTTGATTTGCCTAGAGCATGCTATGATATTTGTAAATGTTACCTTCATTCACTGGTTGAACATAACCTCTGGATTCAGATTAGAAGTATTTAGTCTTTATCTTTCCTTGTTATATATTAAGAATTTTAGTATTATCCAGTCCAAATAACATTTTTATAATGCAGGGGAAAAGATCCCAGAAAATGAAGGAACTGTTTAATTTAGTTTTCAGTGAAATCCACATAGCTTGATATCATCCATTTGTAACAAGTAATGATTATAGACATTAAGATGATAAAAATCATAATGATGATGATGATTTCAATGATATATATACATATATAATATTATATATATATATATATATATACATATATATATATATATATATTATACTGTTAAATCTTTCAGGTTCTCATTTTCCTCATCTACACAATGCAGTGTTTAGACTAAGTAATAACTAAGGTTCCTCCAACTTGAAATCTTTCCTCTCTCTTTCACTGTTAATTAAGAAAAACTAAAAGACAGAAATGTTTTTCTAATATGTTGACTAGATCCTATATGACAAATTTTTGAAAGACAGACAAAATAACACAGGATGAAAAGACATGGGTGGATCATGATCTGCACTAGTGAAGAACTGTACATTGTGCCAATGACTTATCAAGTTTTCCAAGAAAACTATCAAACACTCATAATTTTCTTTGAAACATGATGCTCTAGTAACTCTCATATAAAAATATTATAGAAGAGTCAAGATGATACAACTTCCTTACACTTGAAACCTCCTATATTTGTGAGAACATAAGTGCTATGAAAGTAAGGGTTATTTTATCTTCCACACATGGTCCTGGAGTTTACCATGGAGTTTTGCAACTATAAATGTTTAATAAATGCTTTTCCATTAAATTATTCATTCACTTTAATTCATAAAACTATTGTCCTTAAAAACTATATTTGGGAAGGGGCAATTAAAGATAGATTTGTGATTTTCAGGATGGGTACTCCGATACAATGCATCCTCAACTTAGCAGACAGTTTTTATGGCTGGGGGGAAGAGGGTATACATACACATACACACAAACATACACAAGTGTTTGTCCATATGTAAATACATGTATATTCATAGATATAGATATACATGTATACATATACTCATATCTATATCTGTATAATTACATATATTATATACACAAATATGTATACCCACATATATCTCGCCTGCAGCCTTAAATAATCTTGATCCTGAAGTGGCAGATACAGAATCAATATATCATTAGGTCCATACTTCATATAGTTCCAGCTCAGTAGGACTAGTCAGGGCTTTCACTGTATTTGGTTTATTTGTTTAGAATTCAGGGACAACCTCTGTTATGAAAAATCAATCAGAATATGAATTCAATGAACAGTAAACTTAAATTAAAGAGCAGCTGGGAAAGAAATGAGGTTTTTCAGGTTTTAGAAGAAACATGGGAGAGTTGGGGCTATTAGATGGCTCAATGAATAGAGCACCAGTTTTGGAGGTTTGAACTCAGGTCTCCAAAGATTCCAAAGAATCTAGAATCAGATTTCTTAGTTGTGTGATTCTGGGAAATTCACTCAATTCCTATTTGTTTCAGATCCACATTTGTAAAAAAAAAAAAAAAAATACATAATGGAGAAGGAAATTGCACTCCAATATCTTTACCAAGAAAACCCTATAGATTTTAATCTATGGAGTCACATAGAGTCGAATGAATGAACAACAACAATAACAATAGTAACATGGAATGATCAGTCAAAGTGATTACTATTTAAAAAAGGATAGTCAAAATAAAATTGCATTCTGACCAAAAAACAAAAACAAAAACAAAACAAAACAAACAAACAAAAAAAAAACCTAACGCAAAATGCTTGAAATATATCCAAACTCATTTCCATTTAATCCTCTTTGAAAAGCCATGGTTAGTAAACAGGTAGTAAAGACAGTAAAGAATATCTATTTCTACATCCTTCATCTAATGTTTACTAACTCTGCAATCCATGACAAGTCACTTAACCTGTATCATCCTCAGTTTCATTTCTTGTAAAATTAGGATAATAATAACCACGGTATCAAATATATCTTAGTGTTCTGCAAATGAGAACATTTATGCTAAGTAATAACAAACCTTTATGTAAAAGGTTTATGTAATAAGATTTATTTCTTGTAAAGCGTGTAAAGAATTATAGTAACGGCAGTTATTAGCATGCCTATAAATGAATAAGTTGAAATTGATAGAATATAAGCAACTCAGAGAATTATTTGTAGAGTTGAATTTGTTAATATTAATCTTGCTAATAAGTGTCAGAAATGAAGTTTGAACCCACATCTTCCTGATTCAAAGTTCAGAAAAACATTAGACATTTCTCTCCATTGCTTAGAACAAAAATGGAAAACCAACACTAAATCATCATAAAATATAGGTAAATCCAGGCCAAAACATCATTGTTTAGATTCTTTGTCTTTTTCATAAGCAAAGAAAATGTCAGTTAAAAATAATCTTTTTTGAGATTAATTGTTTTGCAGATATTTTATATCCATGACAAAATTTTCAAAGGCAAATATATTTTTCCTTTCATGTACTGCTTTCAAACAAAATAAAACAAAACAAAACTAGTCTTATTATTTGCTGACAACACACACACACACAAATACACACACACACATTTCTAAAGACAAGAAACAACTTAACATAAGCAAACCTGGAAATCCATGTGGTATTTCCTTTTGACTCACAGATTTTTGCTTTGGGCAAAAAAGAGTTGGAATGGCAACAGAGGCATCTGGCTTACAGCTTTTCAGTGGTATATGAGGAAGACCAGGAAAATCAATCCCGGGCCACACACAAAAATACAGAAATATATTGCAACTGGTTGTATGGCATGAATGCCTGGTTTATCCCGTTGTGTTTCAGTTTTGTATTATTTTGGAAGTTCTATGATGTGATTTAGATATTTGTGCTTAAAGTATAATGTGTTATAGGACAAAAGAAATTCTGAGTATGATGATTTTCTTTGAGAACTTTAATTATTGATTGCACCAGTATAGATACTGCTTCCATCAATGTAGATCATGGCCTCCTACTCTTTCCTGTGTCCTTCCAGAAATTCTTCTTATAAAATCTAGCCAATATACTAGAAATCTTTCTTTCTCTTTTAGTATTTCCTGACTATTAGTTTAAGACTTGTATCATGGTGTTACAGATAGATTAAGATTCAAAAAGATCTGATTTCAGATTCTTGCTTTAATACATAATCCTGGATTACACCTAAGATTTTATCATTGTGAGGAACTTTCAACATCAAAACTGCTTTCATCAGTGAAAATTGTCAACTCACCTATAATTTACAAGGTTAGACCTTTGGGGAATGTGACTTGTCCCTATCCACGTATAGGATCTGAATTCAAATCCTGTTATTTGTTTCTATGTGCAGCCCTTAATTTATGCCTTGATGGTATGTGAGATTTGGAAAATGTCTAATATTCCTACATTTCACTTCTTTATTTTCTTTGTTGTGATATTCAACAGAAAGAAATCAAGACAATGTTAAAGCAGATTATGTTGCGATATGGGGAATAGATTCCAGTCTTTCATTGTTACATTACCTCTCAAGGGCAACAGAACAGAAATTCTTAGTTGTTTAGCACATAAATAATGATATGAGATTAGTATTTCTAAAATGCAATGAATTGTACCAAATTATGTTAACTATATAGTTTAAAGGCTTTACTCTGACAAGATTAACATTGCAACTCGTTAATCAATTTTTAATAGACTTAACTGCATTATTTTTAAGGAGCAAACAGGGCCATAAACATCCTACAATCAATTCACATAATTAAACCTGTTACATGGTATAGTCATTAGTTTGACTGTCTCATAATCTGGAGATGGCTGAAATTTCTTTGGAAACAACAGAATTGGCATTTACTTTGCCTGTTTGTAACAACGGAACACCCTAATAATAAAGTGCAAGGCTATGTAACAGAAACGAATGAAGTGTAAAATGAAATAATAGAAGAACACGACAAGCTAAATGCTTTTTGCAGTGAAATGTACTTGGAATCAAGTACATCATAAACAGAGTTCTCATCATGTTTGCTAATTTTACAAAGGGAAGAGAGAGAACTGCTTTGTCAGTTACTCATAGCATGGAGGTCCATGATATAGCTTCCAGATTTATTCAGCAGTCTTCTGGAAAATGATGGATATTTTCTAGCTACCTTTCATAAATGGAAAACTTCCTTCTCCTTTGCGTCACTTTTATTCATTTAATTCACTCACTTTCCACTAGGTACTTTCCACAATTTCTTGAGAACTAGAGATGGTGCCACAAGTCTAAAGTTTCTACTTCTAAGATTTCTGAGACTAGTGGATTGATTGAAGTTTGAGAAGCAGTAGAACTAAAACCTTCTAGGTATCTTCACCGAGTCTGACACAATATAGTGAATCCCTAAAATAGGATGTCACCAGACTGTCTAAAGAGCAGCAAACTGGTCCAGTTTAGAATAAAAATGGGTTAAATTTAAACTTTTATGGAACAGCTAGGTTCTCACAGTGGAGAAACTCTGGGCAAATGATTTAACCCTGTTTGCCACATTTTTCCCACCTGTAATTGAATTGAAGAAGGAAATGGCTTGAATCATCTCTTGGCTGACGAGAGCCACATCTGTCAGAACTGATCATCATATAATCTTGTCCTTGCCATGTACAAAAATCTCCTGATTCCATTCATTTCAGTTAGCATTAGTTCATGTAATTCCCTCTAGGGCTCTCTGAAATCATCCTACTGATCATTTCTTATAGAATAATAATATTCCATCACATTCATATATCATAACTTATTCAGTCATTCTCCAAATGATGGACATCCACCTTGTTTCCAGTGGTTTCTTGCACTACAAAAAGGGCTGATACAAACATTTTTTGCACATGTGGGTCCTTTTCCCTCTTTTAAGATTGCTTTGGGATGTAAACCCAGTAAAGCCACTGCTGGATCAAAGGATATGCACTGTTTGATAGTCCTTTGGGCATAATTCCAAATTGTACTCCAGAACATTTGAATCAGTTCACAACTCCACCAACCATGTATTAGTTAGTGTCCTAGTTTTCCTATATCCCTTCTAACATTCATCATTATCTTTTCATGTAATCTTAACCAATCTGAGAAGTGTATACTGGTATGCCATAGTTGTATTATTTCTACTTCTCTGATCCGTAGTGATTTAGAGCCGCTTTTCATATGAGTATAAATGGTTTTAATTTCTTCATCTGAAAATTATCTTTTCATATCTTTTGACCATTTATCAACTAGATTCCATCAACTTTCAATTAGTTTAATTGAGCTGAATAATCATTTATTAAATTTATCATGTTTCAGGAACTATGCATAAAGGCAAAAATAAAACATTTCCTAGAAATTGATATATACAATGGCTAACATAATGTAAGTGAAAAGAGAAAACAAAAACAAACAAACAAACAACAACAATAAAAAAAAGGAATCACCATGAAGGTGACTCCTATGTAATTAAACAATTCTGGCAATAAAAATGAAAGAGAGAGAAATCTACTACTATACTTTTGTTTGAGAAGTGGGGAATCATGGTTATGAAATGCTGCGTTTATTATAAGACTTATCTGTTGGTATTTCTTACTAATTTTTTCTTTCTTATAAGTGAAAGTTTAGTGGGAGTAGGATAAGGCAGTGTGAGATATATCTGAAAATAACTGAATAGGAGGGAAAAAAAGATTAAGGGATTTAACTAAATAATCCTTAAGATATTAAGGATCCCATTCTAAAGTTCTATGACTATATAAAGAGGCCTGAGATTTAACAATTATCTTCTATTCCCTAACCTTCTTTTGGTAAAAAAAGATCAGGTCCTTCATATCTTCATATGAATCATTCTTTCTACTGCTGAAGGACAAAGTACTTAAATGTCATTCAACATTGCTCACTTAACTATGGTAAGGTTACCCAAATAGCTTTCTCTATTTTGTGGCATTTTCCAAAGAACAATCATTATCTTAAATGAATACCATTATGAACCATAGCATTCAAATATTTATGAAGAAATAATATATACTTTTCATAATTGAAATGAGTAAATATTCTTGCTATTTCCCAGAAATTATAAGATTTTCCTTCCATATCTTTAGAAAGAGAATAAATTATATAATAAAAGAAAAGAAACTGAGGAAAACAGAGTAAGATTGAGGAAGAGAATAGATAGTAGATAACTAAAAAACCCCAAACAAGTATTATTATGAAGTTCTCTGAGTAAGTTTGAGAATTTGACACATAAATCTTAAATAATAAGAGAAAAGGAATCTTAAATGTATTAAAAGGATGTAGTATTTGAAAATAAAATTTTAAAGACATAAATTTGATTATGGGTTGTGTAATTCTTTTCAGGTTTTGGGGTTTCAGAAGTAATAATGAAAGAGAAGACCAAACAAAAAGGCTTAGTAGAAAAATATAAATTAATGTTTTCTTAGTATCACAAAGATTGAATAATCTAAAAAATTATTTAACATTATTTTAAAGCTTCATGAACCACCACATACATAGATTCTTGTAGGTTCTCACTTATTAGATGTAGATCATCTACTCATCTTTTAAAGATTGGCCTGCATTAATAAAAATGGAAAGAGTAGTTGGAAAAAAGCTAAAAAGTCAGAAAGTATATTAAGAATAACATGCCTTCCTTCTCTCTGCTCACTTTAAAATACAATTGTGAATTGACTAACACTGGAAATATTTATTTTGAAATTAAGGAAAAGAGAGGATCTTACAAATTATAATATTTTAAGAGTAGAAATCTGATCTGTAATACATTTCATTATGTGGTGTAAACATGTGAAAGTTCCTTCTATTGATGTGGATTAGCAATTATGCTACAACTTCTGGTCTTACCTAAGGTATATGAAATCACTGGGAGGTTGTGACTTGTTCATGATCACATTGCAAATTTATGTTAAAGGCAGAATTTGAGCCCAGGCAGTGGAGTGCTGGTAAATGTTCAACAACTGTGTTTTTAGCAAGGGGGAGAGTTGCAAAATAGAATTTTAATTATATTTACATTAAAATTAAGTGTAATTGTTATCAATTTTTAACCACAATTTTCTTAAGTTTAGAGAATCAGCAAAACAACAGATCAAGTCTGACTTTCATAATAGTTTCCAATTTTGGATTTGTACATGTTCACATTGAAACTATAACAATCTCACTGATTGGTTTGAGGTGACTCCAGTACGTGAAGCCAGATCTTCTTGACTTCCATATAGCAGGCACTATGCTAAGCTACCTCTCAAAATGTTGCTAGTAGAACATTGACTTGTTGCAAACCCAGGACTCAGTTTTGAGGGAGTTTGATTATTACAATATTTTAAAATGAGTTTTGTTTTGAGGCTCAATCTTCTAGGACAATTTTGTGGTCCTATCATCTATAAATTCTACACTGTTAAATGCATATGGTTGAAACATCTAGAGTTATACAATTTAGTCCCTTAGGTTGTGGTAAAGCAGTTGAAGCAATATGGTTGAATGAAATGGAAATGATAGCAAAATGAAAATAGAACTGTGGGATTAATCAGCTGCTAGTATTTTTATATGAAAAATCTTGCCTATTTCCCCCCAGTCAATTTCATAGCATTTTTGACATTAAAACAAGCAGTGAAATTTTCTACTTCATGGAACATTTTGTCTTGGATTAATAAAAATTTATGATTCTGGTCTAAAGTAATATCACTCATTTAAATGAACAAGGAAGCACACTAGATATAGTACAAAATCCTAATAAATAACATTAACTTTAAATATAACTACTTAAGAATTTGATAGAAACCAACATTTCTTAGGTGACCAAGCATGCACAATATCTAATTTTCTATGTTTTCTCTCCTGAGGTTGTGCCTCCAGAATGTTAAGAGCAATTATATAACATTAAGACTTTGCTGAATTCTATTAAAGGGTGAGGAAAGGTTTTTTTTTAAAGTTTATTGGAACTAAGAGAATAAGAAATAATCAGATGACTCAGTAGAATAGGAAGATTGCTCCTATAGAAAACAATCTAATGCCTAAAAAAAAAGAATTTATATTTGAATAATTTAAGGTGATTTCAAGAAGTAAGAATACTAACATCTGAAGAGGTTCAAAAAAAGCTTTGTGTAAGATTGCATCTAAGTTTTATTTTAGGAAAATAGGCATTCTAAGGACATTCTGGAGGACAGACCAGGCAAAAGTCCAGAGTTGAGAAATGGAATATCCTGTGTAAGGGACAACGAGTAGGCCAGCTTAGTTGGAATAGAATGTGGTATGATATAAGATTGAAAAGATAAATGGGAGTCAGATTTGGAGGACTTTAAGTGCTAGGAAGAAGAATTCACATTTTAATTTAGAGACAAACTAGAATCACTGAAGATTTTTAAACAAAGTAGTGTCATAGTCAATTTGGTATTTTAGGACCATCAATTTGGTACTGATGCAGATAATTTGTGGGTGAAGGAACAGTCTTTTTGTAGAGAGATCAATTAGAAGAGTACCAGTCTCATCCAGATAAAAAATGATGAGGGCCTGAACAGAGTCATTGTAAAAATCAAATGAGATAATTTATTTTAAACTTTATTAAATTATATAAAGTCTATGAGGATAATGAATAATAGATAATAATTATTTACATTTTGGTAACTAATGATTTTTAAAACTCAATTTTATGTAGTAATGGCTATTCCATTAAGAGGTCACTTGACAGAAAAAATAGTAGTCTCAGAGTCAGGGAGGGTTTGGATTTGAGTTTTGTCCCTAATACATAGAGCTATGTGAACATGGGTCAGTGAATTAACATCTTAAAACCCTAAGGAACAATAAGGAATATTTTCCCATCTGTATCACCAGACTTTTCAATTTTATTTTTGAATGTCAAATACCATTCTTATGACAGATGCTTAATCAGTGTTTGTTATATTGAATTGACCTTCCAGAACAGAAACTCTCTCCAATTATGAATATGACAACTAATTAGTAAAATAGTCTTGGAGAGTTACCTGGCATATAGAAAGTAATGTAACCTCAATGCAAACACATTTGGCATGTTTCAGAGGCAAGATTTGAACACAGATTAACCTGAATAAAAGACTCTTCATTGGTCTTCTATAAATCAGCTGACTCTTAGCTAATATCAGTGAACAAGTCAATAAACACTTATTTATTTAGAGAGATATTCTCTTAGAGGGTCTCTTAGCTAATAAGTGTCCCTGATAAATACTTATTAAACACTTACTATGAGACAGACTCTAATATTCACATATATATATATATAAACATATACATATATGTATATATACACATTAGCATATAGGAAAAAACACATACACATATTGCTTTAAAGTTTGCAAAATATTTTACATCAATTATTTTGATTGAGCCTCAAAGCAACACTATGAAATGGGTACCTGAGATATTATTCTATTCTACATTGTAAAAAACTGGAACTGACTTGCTAAGTAACTTATCCATGGTCATACAACTCATAAATGCCTTAGATACCAGTTAAACTTAAGTCTTCCCAGCATCCTATCAACTAATCCACAAGCTTGTATTAAGTATTTACTATCTGTCAGACTTTCAGTGTATCATGATGTGTCTCAGCCTTCTGTCAACAAGAGAAAATTTGTTCAGACTTTTTTCATATTCATAGAAGGAATAATGTTTTTTGTCTTTTTTTGTATTGTTTTACAGCTCTGACAATTTTCACTGAGATTGGTTTGTGGAATAACAGTGAAAACTTGGGGGAAATACCACTTTCTCCCCTAAAATGATGTATATTATTTGCCTTATAGAGAAATAACCAAGAACTCTTTGTATCATCTGATCTTCCTGGACATTATTTTATGGGCAAATTCTCAAGCTCTATGTAAACTTGAAAGCTCTTCAGTACCTTTGGCTCGCTGTCAAGGGCTGTGCTGTGAGCAGCAAGCCAGCAATAGAGTGTTGCCTTTGTTATTTTATGACAATCTGGCAGCACTCAGGAGGACTGGATTGGCAATTCATATCATTCTACCCCATAATGCAAATTTCCTTGAAATACAAGGTAGCATTACTCTTGGTAGGAACAGGAGGGTGAACATGGCATGCTGTTGAAAAGCGAGTGATTGATGATCCATGGGAAATGATTCTGCCCCACTGGCTGGTTAAGTGTGGGGCTTTACCAGCCATAAAGCATAAATCCGCTGGCTACAAGCCTGCTCCGTTTTATTGCTATTTTTCTAAGTTGAGAATCTTTCTGTTGGGGATAACATCACCTTGTAGACTCACTCATTTCTGATGCTTAAGGTTTTGCCTTCCAGTCTTTGCACAGCCTGTGTTAGCACTCCCTAAGTTGTATACCAGATCGCTTGGGACTGATTTTTATTTGTTTCCTTGAAATAGCATGGCTACTGTTGCAAGAATAGATATCTAGTAATAAAATATATTAATAATAACTGGATTCTACCCCCCCCACACTCAGGACTTTATACTTATCAAACTTTTTCACCGGATATCAGAAAGACAAGTCAAGGAAAGCAGAGATATTGAACAGTAATAGAACATGAATTAGAAATCTTAGCAATTGACAGAGAGCAAAAATACTCTAGAGAAAGCTAGCCTGGTCTATTATGATGAATAAAATTTTGTAGACATCACCTTTCCTAATTCTTTCTATTCTTAATATCATCTCCTTTTTAAAATTACTTTTTACTTTTTCCCAAAAGAAAACTGGCTCAAAGTAGATTTAGTAATCATCTTCAAGAAATAGAAGACCCCTTATTTAGTAAAGAATCAGACTTGTTCTGCTTAGTCCAGAGGGCAGAACAAAGAACAATAAAAAGAAATAGGGGAAATGGAGGCCTTCAGTAAGGAAACTTCCCAACAATTAAAACTATTCCAAAACACTTTGGGCTATCGCAGGAGACAGTGACCTCCTCTTTCCTTTAAGTCTTTTAAGCAACTAATGGATGGATATATTGCAAAAGAGATTTCTTACCAGGTATGGGCTGAACTGGATAGATGCTGAGGTCCCTCCTCATTAAGAAAATTCTTTGATTCTCTGATTCATATTTCTCCTGGTCTAACCTTATCTTGAAGTCAATTTGTATTTATTTAATATATGACTGTCTGTATATCTGGTCTCTTCCATTAGCATGTAATTTCTTTTAAGGCTGTGATTATTTTGTTTAGTGTTTGTTTTCCCAGCACATAGTAGGTATTATCTCATTCCATTTTATATTCTATTATTACAAGAAGATTAGAGTATATTAAAAGTTAATTCCTTCTAATGGGGTGAATGAGTGGTGAATGGCTCTCCCCTAACATAATCTGATTGCAGCTTTTTTGACTTAAGCCTTCTTGTCAATAACAATAGCTAGAATTTAAAGCTATCAAAAATTCAAACTGAAATAAACTTTTGGAATATCCAGAACAATATTTAAAGTTTGCAAAACAGTATAACAGTATAATCTTATTGAATCCTCACAACAATTCTGTGAGGTAGTTTATTATTATTATTATTATTATTATTATCCATATTTTACAGATGAGAAAACTGAAATAGAGTTTAAATGCCTTAGGGTCACACAACTAGCCAGTATCTCCAAGCCCAACATTCTCTACTGTTTTATGTGTGTATATGTGTTTGTGTGTGTATGTGTGTGTGTATTCTGTCTCTGTCTCTCTGTGTCTACACATATATGTATGTACATTATAGTATACAATATGAATAGGCGTGCTTATATGTGTATTTATATATGATATATATGCGTGTGTATGTATACCTATTGTCTATGAGGAATGAATCAAGGACTTCATATTCATTTTCATATTCACAGTCCAACTTTCAAACATAATGTTATGTGAATGAAATTGAATCCCAGGTATGCAGGATGTTCTAAATTATTAAAGCTTAAAATCACACTAAGATTTTTTGAGATATCTGTATTTATTTAGTCAAATTCACATATTTCACAAATACTTTAAATAAAATTGTTCATTATCCTATTCTGCAGCAGCATAAATAATGTTCCAAGAAGTTTACTAACCAGGAAGCTATAACTGATCCTCAGCAAGCCAAGGTGCAGTTCTTGGCTCCACATTTTGTGTTGAGATCATCATGAAGTATTACTCAAAATGAGAACTGTCTAATAAGAAATCGATGATAAAAGGGTAAAAAGACTATTTTTAAGTCATCCAGCTCTACTCTATGTCAGTTTATACAAACAGGCTCAAATTAAATGAGAAGGCAAAATTTGGCTGGCCCAATTCACTACAGCTCATCTACTGTAACACCTCATTAATTCAGACCTCCCTAATTCAGAATTAGTCATTATTCAATCATGCCTGAGCTGGTTTACCTTTATACAGTCTATAAAGAAAGGCTTTGGTGAGCAAATTAATAGTGTAAACAAGAGTGCTGGAGGGAATTTTTAACCTACTTAAGAGAACAAAGTTTCTGAGAACTTTACCAAGATTCTGATTAAAAATGAGTCACAAGCATTAGGGTAAAGCAAACATAGTAGGACTTCTACTTGACAGTATCTATTTATCACTTTATTTGACACATATTTGCTTGTTATAGTACTAATAGTAAAATATTTTTAAAAATGCAAGGCTTCCATATGAACACACACACAAATCCATATAAAGTTTATTAGATCAATTTCTGCCAATTAAAATTGGCTGATTTTATACAGTACTTGGAATATGTGTACATTGATACATGGAAACACACATATATGGATAAACAAATACATATATATATATATATATATATATATATACACATAAATATAAGTAGGTACAAATTTGACATATATATATATTCATATCCGTGTACAATACGAAATCTAATTTGATCCCTGAAACAGTGCTGTTTGGCAGGTACAAAAAACATTGTTACCCCATTTTATCAATGAGAAAAATGAAGCCCAAAGAAATTGAGTTGTCTGTGGCACACATAAGTGCCAAAGACTTAGACTTACATGGTCTTCCTGACATCAGCAGGTCTTCATTGAGATAGGTGCTATCTTGTACTTGATAGTTGCTAAAGTTTAAGTGATCTTTTAAAGTTCTTCTCAGAATGAACTACTGAATACTTTATGAAATTCATTAAACAATATTTTCTAAGGAAAATGCACATGTATAAATAAGAAAGATTGTGTAGTACTGTATGTCAAGTGTTTGGTTAATAATAGCTATCATTCACATAATGCTTTAAGATTCACAAAGTGTTTTGAAAAGCATTGTCTCAATTTATTCTATTGTCTCATTTACGTCTACTGCAAAGTAGATGCTGTTACTCTCTTCATTTTAGAGGCAGACAGATATTAAATGATTTGTACAGAATCACATAGCTCTTAAGTGTATGAAACTAGATTTGAATGCAGGTTTTCCTGACTTCAAGTTCAGCTGCCTCTAAAAATGAAAGGTTTAAAAGATTAATTGTTAATCAAAATCTCAAATTGAAAAAGAAGGAAAGAATTCCCCAAATGTTTCAGAATCTTCCTTTTGAGAGAAAAATAAAACAATAACCAAACAATGATTGCATTAATTACACTCCCAGTATACAATTAATTCTTTTTCATTACTAACAACATCCCAAAGCAACAAATCCACAAGACAAATGTCTTTGTCTTTTATAGATCACTCAAGAAACAATTTCTATGACCATATCATCCACATGAAACAACTGTCATTTAGATCAGTATGAATCTCCCTTTGATTGAATTAAGCTTGCTTTCATGAGAACTGTCCTCATCTTTCAGCAGTGTTCTCTATTTCATTGATCAGCTGATGGTCTAGAAAAGGTTGTTGCTTTTTGAAAATGAGCCACATGCTGAGCCTTAGAAAGCAGGATGATTAGACACAAGTCTATGTACCCAACATGCATCTAGAGAATCCAGCATCACACACAGCTTCCACTGGAGACTGAAAAGGTCACCCACTTTTTTATGTGTCTAAGTGCTGTGCTAAAATTTAAAGTTCATAATCAGATGTTGAAGGAAAGAATTTATTTTTATTTTGTGCAAAAACAATGAAAACGTCCTATACTTAGATCTTGACTGAAAGAATTATAGACTAAGACAATTATTTTATCTAGCTCAAGGGAAAACCAGGATTTAACTATTGATTTATTCATTGGTTTCTAATTGCCAATTCTTTTTCCTTTTCCCTTGTTCCAATATGACAGTACAATGTTTATTATGTGCCTACCTGTGTTGGATACTAGAGATTCAAAGACAAAAGTGATAGACAACCCTTAACATCAGAAATTTGTTATTTTGTTATTTTCTATGAGGGTAGAAAATTATATATGTAATAATTTGAGAAATGCAAGACCACTGGCAAGGAGGGAGATCAGGAGAGGTTCTACACAGAAGATGGTAGGTGAGCAGAGATTTAAGAGAAAAGGAGGAAATACATTCTGGAAAAGGAGGTTGAGGGTAGACTGATGAGTCTAAGGA
Source organism: Sarcophilus harrisii (assembly GCF_902635505.1). Lineage (NCBI taxonomy): Eukaryota > Metazoa > Chordata > Mammalia > Dasyuromorphia > Dasyuridae > Sarcophilus > Sarcophilus harrisii. The sequence goes on from NC_045431.1 coordinate 56,999,094, forward strand.
ATACCAAGCCACCAAATTTGCTTATAGAGTGCATGAAGGTGAATAATGTGAAAGAAGTCTGGAGTCAGATTTTTCATTCTATTTATTTCCATGCAGTAGTATAAGTATCCATTTGAAATTATCTAAGATGATATAAGTACATATTATACAATAACAATGGAGTAGAAAGAGGCCTTAGAGAGCACTTTATCCACCTTGCCTTTTTTTTTTTTTTATCCCTGGGGCTTGGAAAGGTGAAAAAAAAAATCTTATTCAATTCATGCCAGTGGTCAGTTATCAAGCAGATTTTGAACCTAGATCCCCTGATTTCAAAAGCAATGCTTTTTGCATTTTATCATTTTTTCCCATCAAATTTAGTTATGACATTTTTGTAGCACACTCACCCCACAATGAAGCATACAGGGAAAGGAATACGTTTTTGTTTTAGGCAAATGGACAACTACAGCTTTTGCTCCCTTCTTCAGTCTTAGCACTATTTCCTTTCCTGAATTCCCATATATAATGATCAGGGGATAATTGTTGAAAATAATATTCTAGTCCACTGGAGAAGATTAAAAGGGAAAGAAAGATTTGAGTCAGTTGGGAGAGAGATGGAAAATATGTTTTAAGCAGGGGTTCTAGCACGTTTGAAGGCACAAATTTCAAGGCAAGGAACATTAGTAGCTTATCATGCATCTGACAGGAAGAGATAGTAACGAAGCAGCATTTTCTCACTCTTCTCATTTAGAGTGACTGAATGCTTCCAGATGATACATAAGTTGAGCAATCTGAAATAACACAGCACAATAATGTATGAGAATGAAGGATGTGGGGGGTGATAAAGATAAACTGGTTAAGAGTTTAAAATTCAACACATGAAGAAGGAACTTATTTATAAAGACAGATGTCATTGGATGCTGTTCTGATTTTAGTAGAAATGATTATGAATTTATAATTTATAAGGGGTTTGCACTTACTTAAACCTGTAACCCATGGTGTAGAGAGAGACATGTGTGAACCTTTAGCATACAACTCTGCAATAATTGATACAGAGGAAAGAACTGACAATCTTTTTTGCATGAAAGTGATAAACCCTCCATACAAACTTCATTCTTTTCCATCATTTCTTCTATTGGTTTTCTTCTTTCCACACTTCAAATTGTTATTACCTGTTCTCTGGACTAGCATCACAGCCTTTTAATTAATCCCTCTGCTTCTGATCTTTTCCTTTTCCAATCTATCTTCCACATACTTGCCAAAATAATTTTCATAAAGTATAAGGTGGCCATGTCAGACTGATTAAGAATCTGCCATGATTACCAATTGCCTGTAGGATTCAATGTAAACTCTGCTTTGACATTCAAAGCTCTGCATGATTTTGTAAAATATTCATGGACACTCATTCTTCCAGTCTATTTTTTAACTTCTTACCCCCTAATACAGGTTTTGAAAAGGGAATCAAATTGGAGTTTATCCTTAGGAAGCATAGAATAGGCATATACCAGGTATATTTAAATTTTTGTGTGTGTGTGGATCATGGACCTATTTGTCAAGCTGATGAAGCTTATTAATCCTTTTTCAGAATACTACTTTCAAATGATAACAAAATAATTAGGTGTAAAAAATAAATAAATTATATTAAAATGCATTTATATAAATATAATAGAGACTTACCCTTATACTTGTATACACTATTTGTCTCCAACAGTTTTTTTTTTTCCATGAGTAGAATGCCAAGGAGAATATGGAGTCTCTCCAAGTAGAAGGCGGAAAAGAACTATTCTGGAAGAATTATGATGACACATAAGTGAAGTGCTTTGGAAAGAAAGATAATGGAGCATATGTAGACATTCAGGTAGTGGTTCCAGAAAGCTGACCACATGTAAAAGAGGAGAATGGCATTTCAAAAGACCTACAAATTTCAGTTATGGACTCTTGGGTAAGGGGAGTGAAAGAGATGGCAGAGCAAGTTTGAAAGTTTTGCAGGCTTTCTCTATATTCAATAGTACCAGAATTAGAATGGTAGCCAAGCATGGCATTGATGTTCTGAGTTATGAAAGGAGTATAACTTACATTGGAATATGCATTTCTGGAATACAGTTTTTGTGAACAGAACAGCATCAATGATTCCCTGAGGTAGAAAAAAAAATGATCTTTGGGAATGATTATTGAGATTTAGATAATTCAGTAGTTTTTGAGACCCATGTCTATCATGCAATCGCACCACATTTGGATAAGAACTTGGTACCAATGCTGAAAAGACTGGGCTTGAATTTTGAGCCTCATCCTTTTCTCATCCTCTCTAAAGAATAATGTGTTGTGTGTATTTTGGGGAGTAGGGGTGAGAAATATTTTTCTGTGATGTTATCATGTTTTCTCTCCATTTTTAGTACTTCTACTCAGGCATCAGCTATCTCTGTATCTTAAGCAGTGTCAATGTGAATGAAAAATTCACCAGCTTTATTAACAACACTAATAGACTTGTAATTAAACTGTCAATATCATCGATAGTGCAGCTCATGATTGTTTTAGAAATGAGAGCTGTGGAAGCATTTTTCCTCTCTAAGACATTTACATTTTTCTTTACTTATTGCAGATTCAAAGTGCTTTACTTCTTGACAATTGAGTTCTCTTTTGCCAATAACTTTAATTACATCAATTCTTGGGTCTTAAAATGTCCTGCTATTCTTGTGGATATTTCTTAGAATGGAGTTCGATGAAGTGACTTGTAATTTCTAAGATTTTTCACTGTATGGAGTTCAAAGCCATTGAAAACAAAAGTTGTATTTTTTCTGTTCTCTCAGTATATGCTTCATGAACACAGTCTTTCACATATGATATACTGTCCCCCAAAATCTGTGTTATTATCCAACAAAGAATTTAATTCTACTTCCATGCAGAAAGCAAAGAAAGTTCAGCTTATCTTTGAAGGGCAATAAAGATTTTAAAAATTAAATAGGTAATCTTTAATACAAATAGTAAGACTAATATAATGTTTACAACAATAATCTAGACCTAGAGAACTGAGAATTCATTAGAAAAAAAATATATAGTGCCAAAATTTTGTGTTCTGTGTCTCATTCTATTTAGAATTACATAAAGGCTCATTGATAGAGCATTAGAATGGTCTCTGATACAAAGTCTCTGTTTAACTCTCTCTTTCTCTCGCTCTCTCTTTTTTAAATTTAGTAAACTGATGGCTAGGATGGTGAAATAGCTTATCTAATGATAGCCTCCTCATTCCAGTGATCTCTATGGAGTCTGCAACATAATAGATGGTTTACATATATCTTTGGACTGATGGTTGTAAATTTGTGATATAGGATACAATACTAGGGATTGTGTATAGTATAGTCCCTAGTATATCTACAGCTTCATATCAGCCACATAATGAGGAAGAGAATGAATGAAAAAGCATGAAGAATAGTAACAATAATGCTGAATTTTATTGGACTCTAAAGTTTGCCCACATTATTTACTGAAGTATTTTAAATAATTCTCTGAACATCCCTGTCAGGGAAGTACTATAGGAATTATATTCAGATGAGGAGAGAGATCTGATTTGTCCAAACTCATACAAACAATGAATATCAGAAGCTAGATCTGAATGGATCATTTGACCTCCCAATCCAAGACTTTATTAACTATTCCTCACAGATGCTCCATAAACACAAGTGGTGGTATACACCACTCCTTTGGTCTGCATACATTTATTTTATGTTTCCACTGGTAAAATTAAATTTAATGTGTGTGTGTTTGTGTGTTATATGAGATACAGAGCGTGGTATAGAGAAAAGAGGGATTCAAGGGGTCCTATCTTTAGACATTGTCTTTTGTATGGACTAGAATCTGACTTCATAAACAAATCATTTAAATGTCCTAGGCAGGGCAAAGGGTATGCCATTTTATTTAGATCTTTATTTGATTGTCTAACAGAAATATCTAGACTTCATAATCACTTACATTATACATTTATTATATTTTGCCTCTCAATCCAATCTTCTTTCTCATCTGATAAAAGTATCAAGTCACAGACCATCTTGACATTTATATTAATTGAAGTTAGAGTTTGTGTGGAATCCTTGTCTTCCAATTGCTGTACTCTCCTTTGAAAAAGAAACAAGAGTCTTCCAGAACCATTTTTGGCCTGGATGAAAAAGTTAATTAAGGACTTAGTATTGGTTAAATGAGTCCCCACTTTCATATTTCCAGGCCTCATGGTCTGTCTGTACACTGGTATTGACCATAACCAATTGGCCATTGGTCCTTAGTGTCATAGCCATCATGTACCTGCAGCCCTTCATAAAAAAGTGCCATATGTACAAATAGTTAGTGAAGAAATTAGCATCAAGAAGTCAAAAAGTATTTTTGTGGCTTCTTGAAGGAAAAGAGAACTCAATTCTGTCTCATCTATCCTCTTATGAACCTTCACATATATTATAACTTTACACAAAAGAGCCTATATCCAGATTATCCACTTTTTAGTCTAGAGCCTGTCAGAGAAGCCTATTTGATGCCCTCAACTAGGGATTAACATGATTTTCCACTTTTGCCACCATTTTACTTCACTTAAACATTACCCTGTTAAATGACTACTGGGTTGTAAGGCACTCACCATGCTATTAAGATCATAAAATCATAGATTTAAGGACTTTAGACATTATCTAGCCTCATGTCTCAATGTTAATATAGGAAAACTGAGCCATATAATATTTAAGTGACTATCCCAAAGGCATCTATTTAGTAAGTGGCAAAACTAGCATTTGAACTCAGGTCTTCTGATTCTCAGTTCATTATTTTTGCCATTATGTCAAAGTATCTTCTAGAACTTTAACTGTCTGACTCCACACACAAGCCCTTTCCTAAGTTTTCCTAGGTATGGATATTTTTTTCTTCTTACCTACCCATGAAATTCCTCTAATTTTTTTCTTTGTGTATATTTTATACTGATCAATCTTTACATGTTCCTCCTTTCCACTACACATCCCACTTCAACAGATCATAAACTTCTGGAAGCAGGAACTATTTTGTTGTTTTTTGGAAATTTTATCCTCAGTGGTTACCACAGTGTCTGGCTTGTAGAAGATATTTAATAAAGGCTTATTGAATGAATGGAAATAAACTAGGAAATGCATATTTATAGCCATTGACCATGTGGAACAGAATTTCAAATACTTGTGAATGTACAAAATCTTTTCCTTTTGGTTACTCAATAAGTTTTGTCCATTAGCTAGATTTCTTCTCTGGGGCCTATCTATGGAAACCTGTTCTCAGAGTTAATTTATTTGTATTCTCTTCTACGATAGCTATATTGGAGAGCTGTGAGGTTTGAGAATGACATGAAATCAACACTGGTTAATTAAAAGAACTTTCTATTCTTTATCCTCCCAAGGTGCAATTTATCTACCAGACTGAATTCATGAAAGGTGAAAATCACATGCAGTGCTTTTTATTATTCCATTTTCAATAGAAGCTGATGTATATGGATATTTTATAGGATCTTTATCGATTCCACATGAGACACGAATTCACTGGTGCTGCTGAAAGCCTATTCTCTAATTCCTACTAATGGAAGAGTCCTCAAGCATTTATGTTTCCCCACATTTTCTTTTTATTAGCATTTACATTTTAAAATGTGAACCAAAAGAAATGAAACCTCCATGAATATAATTGGAAAATACATTTTAGTTCCATCAAATCATTTTCCTTAGTGTATTTATCACTTTCAAAACAGGATAATATTTCTTCAAGTTCATAATCTATACTTTTCTACTATAAGATATAATTTGTGATTTAAAAAGCATTAATTCAGAGTATAATTAACACTTATTCACAGATTTTTGAATTTACTTTTCATCTTTTCTTTTGACATATCCAATATATGACCTTTGACATTTAGTAGAAAAACAATTAAATAACTTTTATTACATTAATCCTTTTTGCTGAAATATGGAAAATGAAAATTTGTGTTCAAGGATATACAGACCTTTTAAAATAGGCTAAAGTCCTAAATCCTATTTGTATGAAGGGACCTATTCTTTATAAATGTGTTTAAAGCTAAAAGAAGAATTCATTTGTCATAATTCTTTTAAATTTTATAAGAAACCACACAATGTGTGAAAAAAGAGTTAATTTCAAAGTCAGAATAAACTGAGTTCAGGCACTGCCTTGAACATATATTATCAGGGCAATCCAGGACAAGTCTCATTACCTCTCAATGTTCTAGGTCGTTCTCTAAGACTAAGTTGAAGGGAAGGGAGTTTCCTCATTTGCCTATTAGAAATCCCTCTTTAAATGAAATGAATATTCCCACTCTTCCTTTTCTTTCTCTATTCCATTTCTGCCATTCAAGTTTTATTTGTTTATATATTTTGACCTCTATTTCTATAGCCATTAAATATGCGCTTGTTGAATATGTTTTTGGCTTCTTTAATTACAATATTTTCTATTATATATTGTTTGATAAAATTCTTTATTTCTTATCTTCATCACGGTTTTTATTTCATGATGTGTTACATCATATCAAGTGGTATTATTAAATAATAATTAATAATAAATTTTTATTAATATTTTCTCTTTTATTCCTTTGAAGATTATAGTATTCAACATTACCATTAATAAGTTGGTTATTTGTTTCAGGAGAGAAGTTAGAAGAGTCATATACTTTTCAAAAGTCAATACAACCCACTTTTCTTTTATTTAATTATAGGTCCCTTTGCTGTATCTGTCCATGAGTCATATAAACACACATCATTTTATTGCATTTCACTTTATAGCAGTTTTCCTTTTTTTTTTTATTTAACTAAATGAAAGTTTGTGACAATGCTGCATTCATCAAATCTATCAGTACCAGTTTTTCTAAAGGTAACAGTTTTTCTTGACATCAAACTTTATTATTGTTATTATATCTATCATAGTGCTCTGTGATCAGTGAGCTTTGCTATATCAGTGTGACTGTTTTGGGGTGCCATGAACCATGCTTATAACAGATGGAGAACTTAATTGATAAATATTGTATAAGTTCTGACTGCTCTCCTGACCGACTATTCATCTGTCTCTCCCTCTTTTCAGGACTTCCTATTCTCTGAGACATAACAATATTGAAGACTATTATATCAACTTCGTTGACAAAACCATGGTAGAATTTGAGAGAATTGACTCCATTTTTTTTTTAAATTTCAACTGTGGGTAAAATGCTATCAAAGGGTATCACATTCTCCAGAGAAATCTTTCATGAAAGGAAGAGTCAATCAATGTGGCAAACTTCATTATTATCCTATTTTAAGAAATTGCCATAGCCTTCCTAACTTTCATAATAACCAGTCTGGTAAGTCAGCAGCCAGAAATACAGGGGCAAGATCTTATACCAGCAAAAAAGATTATCATTCACTGAAAACTCCAATGATGGATAGGATTTTTTTTTTTGCAATAAAGTATTTTTAATTAAGCTATGTACATTTTAGATGTAATACTATTGTATACTTAATAGATTATTGTATAATGTAAATATAAATTTTATATGTGCTGAGAAACCAAAAAAAGTTGTGTGACTTGCTTTATTGTGGTGGCTTAGAAGCAAACCCTCAATATCACTAGGGTATGCTTGTAATATACTGATGAATGAGATCTATGGGTTATCCATATAACTGCATCTCATTTGGTTATAAGCATTCTTCAAACACTTAGGATAATAGATGAAGAGCTCAAAAGACCTTAGAAATTTTCTAGGATAATATTGATTTACTGATAAAGACCCAGAAAAGTTAGGTAAGTTAGTAAGGAAATAGTAATAAAATAATGGCCACATTTACATATTGCTTTTTTGGGGGGAAGAGTGAGGAGCAGGGGATGTGAAGCAAATGTGTGAGCTTGTGCTCAGTGCTCCTGACTCCAGAACTGGTGCTCTAATCACTTCAATTACCTGCCCATATTTATCCAATTCTTTAAGGCTTATGAAACACATTGCATTTGCTATATTATTTGATCATTACAACACTGTAAGACAGGTGCTATTTTATTCTCATTTCACAGATGTGAGGTTACATGACTAGTCCAGAATCACAGAGCAAGTACCTGAGACAGGAATTGAACTCTTTTCCTTAACTCAAATCTGTTAAATGCATAACAGTGAGGATTTGAACAGAGATCAGTTCAATTCACTGTTCATTCCCTTGTGTCAAAATACTTTTCCTCTATGTTAAAGGTTAGGCCAAACATTTTGTTTCAATTCAGAAATTGTCCAACAGGTTCTGTCATATTTAAGATCTTGATTTGGCTGACGAAGTGTCATTAACAGAGATCTCTGAAAAACTTCACCATAAATAAGCAGTTATTTGAATTGAATTTTGCACTCCAGCTTTTCCATGATAATGACAAACATACTTGGTAAACATATACTTCCTTATTTTATATTTCACCTGGAAATACTAACAATAGTAACTATGAATAGGGGCAAACAAATAAACCAGAAGGGAAATCTGTGGGGCAACTTACTGTCCACTATATTTTGATTTGAAACCTTTAGGTGAAATATCATTTGGATAACATCAAAAGGAGATGGTTAAGAAAAACTCATTGAAAATGGTATCTTTGTGCAATTTTGCTTGTAGGAAGTACTCAGAAAAAATGTTTATGGATTGAAATTCAAGATATGTCTCATCTGAGGTGACTAATATGCAGGACTTGCAGATAGAAAACCTGAATATAAATACTGACTCTGACATTTAACAGCAGTGTAATCCAGTCAAATCACAATTTCTCTCAGTGTGTTTTCTTTTCTGTAAAATGGGGATAATCATATCACATTTCTCATAAGGTTGAGAATCAAATTATACCCACATACACACAACCACATACCCACACATCCTCAAAGACATGTCTTTAGAAAAAAAAAGTATTATATAAATGTTTGTTACCTCTGTATTTTCTTATTGCAAGTTCCTACTTCCCCTCCAAAGAATACAATATAATTGATCTCATTTTGTAGGGAATGGGAATGTGTAGAAGAAAAACAAGGTGAGGATAATAAAAAAGATGGAAGGTGAGATTCAATGGGAAGCCTTGAATTTTTGACTACTTAATCTCTGGATTGAATGACCATGGAATTTTGCTAGGGATCTTTGTGTAAATACTCATGATTGGACTAGGTTATTCCTTTATCTAATCAATTAATCAATCAATGAATAAACTCTTATTATGTGCCTACTATGTGCCAGGCTGAGCAGTTGGAAACACAGTTGATAAAGCTGTGAAACCGAGCAGGAAGGCTCATCTTCATGAGTTCAAATCTGATTCCAGACACTTATTAGCTATGTGATCCTGGACAAATTATTTAGTTCTGTTTACCTCAGTTCTTCATCTGTAAAATTAGTGAGAGGAGGAAATGGCAAACTACTCCAATATCTTTGCCAAGAAAATATCAAAGGGAGTCATAAAGAGTTGAGCATGACTGAAATGACTGAGCAATAACAAAAATGTGCCAGGCACTGTATTAAGCTGCATCTTGATGATTTAGCTTTTAGATTACTCCATCCTATCAGGTTCAAGAGGTATTGATCTTCTTACAACAGGCATATTCTTTCCCCATAGAATTACAAAAAAGTGCTCAAGATTGGATACTCTAAAATTATTGAACTAAAGCTATATATATTTATATGATTCTTATCTTTCTTTTAGAAAATATCTGCCAATAAATATTTTATTTTCCTAATGACAAATTTTCCTAAGTGGAATTGTCATACTTTTAATTTATTTTTCTTTATTTGTTTATTTTTGTTTTGGGGTTTTTTTCCCTTCCTCTGGAAATAGTTTATATAGTGGGAAGAGTGTTACACTTAGAGTAAGGGAGACATTTTAAATCCCTTCTCTCACACTTATTAGATGTATAACTTTGAATAAATAATTTAATTATTAACAGCCATTTTCCTCTAGCAGCTTGTCATGATTAATCTTAGTCATATATGGGTTGTGATATTTGTTGGTAGGGCTAGTTTCAAAAATAGGGAAATTAGAGTTTCTTTGTGTCCTCCTTTCTACCATATCTGATATTGAGGGCAATAACTAAAAGTAGCATATACATATTTTCAAAATAGAAAATATTTGCCGTGCTTGACTACATGTTTTTTCATGAAGATCTTAACAAGATTTTGCTAAATATTGGCATATTTCTTGTTAGTATTAAGATTTATGTGCCCATGATGTGACTATTGATCTTCAACTTAACCTTAGTCACTATTTTCATCTGAGTCAATAAATCTTGATATTGACCTTAATAGTAATCAGTACTTTACTCATATTTTTAAAGTAATAAATCACAGTAAATAGTATTCTTCTGCCAGTGTTTTCTAATTTCCTAGCACCTCTTCATATCAATAATTTCTTATTTATCAAGGGGGTACACTGTTTATTTGGTTAATTCATTTATACCACATCACATTTCCAATTACTCTAAGATTTCTAAGCTAATCATTTAAATTTTTTCATGCTTTAAAGGGAATGTTAAATGAAAAGTGACCAGAGGCTTACTCCCTCTTGAATTTTAAATTCTCAGACTCATAAAAACTATTGATATACATTTCAATTTGTGAATGCAAAATTTATATAAATAAATGGTTACATTTTCCACCTAGGGAGAGGTCTTTTTGAATTATGAATTTTGAAATATTCAGTAATTGAATTTATCAATTTAAATTCAGGCATAAAAATTAGTTGCGGCCATAATCAAGCTCAAGGAAAATGTTTTTGTTTTAGCATTGATATGTATAGGATTATGCAAGTTTATAAAATATTATGACAGTGGTTGTTTTGTTTTACTTTACTTTGTAAAACCATACCTAGATAAAATTGGCACATATCTATATCTATTTCTTTCTATTAATAGAGAGATCGATGTAGATATAAACTGCAAAGAGACTGTGAGTTGGCACTTTCCTCCTAATTCATTGTTATGTACTAATTAGTGCTAGGCACTGATTTAAGGCTTGAAATTCTTCTTTGAAGATTTTCTCAAAATCGTATTCAAAGGAAAGACATTTCTTTAATAAAAACTGTTTAATTCTCTGTTGACTTGGGAAACACAGATCCGTTGCATTAAGCTGTTGAAATCCAAGAGCAGATTGCTAATAAAGGTGCTAATTATTAATGGTCTAGCATTGACAGAATATCGCATCCTTCCCCAGGCAAAAATGAAAGATGAGTTCACAAAATACTTCTTCTACAATTGTAGCAAGGACTTAGCAAAAATTCAATAAAGTTCATAATGTCTATAAATGCAAATATTGAAACTTTTTCCCCCTTGTAGTGTATTAGATATTTTCTGAAAAGGAATATTGAAAGAAGGGATTAAACAGTGTTCTCACATTGTTATATCACAAAATCATAGACAAATAAAGGGAGGAGATTTCCTATTCAGAATCATTGACTATACCTTAGTGACTAAAAGACCTAGAAATAGTAAATGTAAGTGACACATCAATTATGACAAGGATTGACATTAGACAATCTATGCAATTCGAATAATATTCTAATTTAAAAGAAAATTCTGTGAAGTGAGCTATAACTGAATGCTTAGAAAGAAGTAGGTAAATATGATCAAATTTTCCTTTTAGAGACTACAGATGCATTTACACAAATTTTTAAATATATTATAAACAACTTTACATACACATATTTATATATAAGCATATGTATGTATATATGTATATGTATACATTCCGATCCTAACAGTACAAAAACAAACATTTCTTGCTTTATGCTCAAATCTGCATTTTGTGCTTTTTGCTCTTAATCTTGGTGAGAAAGAATTCTGATAAATTTCCTTTTCCTAAATGGAAGTTAATGTCGTCAATAAAAGGTGTCCCAAAAGTCTCAGTGCTGTTTCAAGTATTAATACCTTTAAAAGCTCAAAATTTCACTAAAGCTTATTGGAACAGCTTGAATATAGAGCTCTAGCTGGAGTGCAAAACTGTATTAAGAAAACTACCTTTTTTTGTACTTATTTTCTGGATTTTAAACATGATTTGAAGTACATTGAAACTGAGTTAAAGAATAGTTAAAGGAGAGAATGAGAGCAACATACTTTAAATTAAGAGATCTAAAAAAATTAAATTGAACAAAAACAGAGTAACAAAAAATAAAATTAAGAATAGTTTCATGTTTTGTGACAGAGATAATATCAGAGACTTCAGGAGGTGACATTTTTGGTAGCATTGTCAGAAAGCTTTCTCCCTATCCCTTATCTGTTCTGTATATGCAGACAGAAGACAACTGGGAAACAGCACCCTTACTAAAGAGATTGGAAATGGATGATAATCCAGCAAAGGAGACTGAGAAAGAATAGATAAGAGAAAAATCACTGGATTGGAAATATCATTAGAAATGAATAATCAACTAAAGAATCAATTATGACAAGTGAATGAATTAAGTCATTAATTATATCTTGACTATCAAACAAAGGGGGACAATTATTGGATGACTCTCAATTTTAAATATTAATGTCTAATTTATTTTACCCACTTTGACAATGTGATTAAATAGATTTTGTTTGTGTTATTATTTAGGTATTTTCAGTCATATCCAACTCTTTATGATCCCATTTGTATTTCAAAAATAAAATAGTCATTTGTCATTTCTTTCTTTAACTCATTTAATCGATGAGGGAACTGAGGTAAACAATCTTCAGCCCCACATCTAGTAAGTGTTTGAGGACAGATTTGAACTCAGCAAAATAAATCTCTCCAATTCCTAGCCCTGAGCTCTATCCACTGTGCCACCTTGTGCCCAGCGTGAGTAGCAACCTTATAGAAAAAAAATATCCCAAATATGTGACAGATGAGCTTCCAATATGGGAAGCTACTAAATTTTTGAATGTGACCAGTCCTCCAATTCTGAAGCCAAAACATGATTGATTCCACTGAGAGATGATGAAGTATATAGAGCAAGAACAGAGCAAACTTCCCAAGTAGAGACTTGCTAGAGGTCCATGGATCCTTGGACAAATTCATTAATTTCTCTGGAACTCAGTTTTCTTCTCTATAAGGTGAGCATAATAAATACACTGACTTCTCTGACTATCTCACAAACTTGTTGAAAGAAAGAAATGAGTAATGGTTAGCTGTGATGGACTTGACTCTTCTCAACAGTGCAATGATTTAAGACCATTCCAATAGGCTTGGGATGGAAAATGCCAATCACATCCAGAAAGAGCTATGGAAACTGAATATGGATCAAAACAATTATTTTCACATTTTAAATTTTTTTTCTCTTGGTCTGATTTTTTCCTTGTACAACATGAGAAATATGGAAATTTATTTAAAAGCATAGCATATATTTTACCTATATCAGATTGTATCTTTGAGAGAAGGGAGGTAAGGAAAGAGTAGAAAAAAATTTGAATATAAAGTTGTACAAAAATGAATGTTGAAAACTGTCTTTACATATATTTGGAAAAATATATTACTATTGAGGAAAAAATGAAAGGTACAAATCAGTTAATGTATGTAGAAGTCTTTAAACAATTATAACATGTACATTATAGAAATACAAATGATGATAGAGAAGTGTGATATTGCAAAGTAATGAGATCTTAAACTGGAGAAACAGAATAGGACCAATAATAAAGACCTTTTCATTTCAAGATAAGGAATTTATCCCATGTCTTATAGACAACTTAGAGTAACTGAAGTTTTATATTTTATTTTGTTTTTCAGATTTGGGGGTGACCTTTGTATAACAAGACTAAATTTCTCTCCCTGATCCCTTAATGCCAGTGAATAGTACATTGGGTGGGTGAATCAAACAGACCAAAATTAGAAGCCATTATTTTCACCATCATAATTTTCATCATCAAGTATTGTCTTTAATTGTAATAATTTTACTTGAACAGTTTGAAATGAATAAAACTTTTGAAGAATTGAAAGCAAATCTTCACAATCTGGAATGTCATTTAAAAAACCCTGCTAAAAGTTGGGGAGGAAAGGCACCACAAAATTATTTGACATCATTTATTTAGTTTAATTCCCTTTCTTCTTACTTTGCTATTTCATTGTTTCATACATTGAGAATATGCATTTATCATATGAAACAATTACACTCTATGGTTATCAAGAAAGCAAGAGCCACCCTACTTACCTTCAAGCATTATTCTGGAAGACATTTTTTTCCTCTTTTCCCTCTCCTCCTTCCTTCCTTCTCCTTCCTTTCCCTTCCTTCCTTCCTTCCTTCCTTCCTTCTTTCCTTCCTTCCTTCCTTCCTTCCTTCCTTCCTTCCTTCCTTCTTTCCTTCCTTCTTTCCTTCCTTCCTTCCTTCCTTCCTTCCTTCCTTCCTTCCTTCCTTCCTTCCTTCCTTCCTTCCTTCCTTTCTTCCTTCCTTCCATCTTCCTTCCATACCCAATCTTTTAGCTAGAATATGGTAGGTATGCACAGAGTTTTAGAACTTGATATAGCAAAAATAGTCCTTGAATACCATCAGTTCAGATCAATCTTAGAGTTTATTGGTACAAGGGTGAGAAAGAGAGATCTATTTGCAGAGACCCCCTGAGATCCTTTGAAGTTGGACTTGTTTGGTGTGAACCATATTCTCCTTGTTAAAACTGAAGGACAAAGGGTCACAGAGATTGAACTCAATTGAATAAAAATTAAACTGACTTTAGGTTCAGCTAACATAATGTGGCATGGAGTTGCCATTTAATTCCCCTTTGTTTACAAATACTAGACAATATAGAGCTTTTGAAGTCTCATGAGGAATTCCTTTTAGAGAAAACATATAAAAAGTAAGCTCTCTTTTAACCTTTGCTGTGTTTAGAGCTTGAAAAACAGAATTTTTAACCTATATATCATTATGCAAAACATCCTTTTAAAAAAGGATATTTGATGCATTTTATAAACAAAATAATTATTTTTAAGATGAGAGAAATTTTAAAGTTATAATATAGACTTTATTTTATTTCTTTTTGGATCTATGATTTCATGAAAAAGATGGCACATGGAATAGGGCATTGGGCCTGGAGTTGGCAAGATTTGGTTTCATATCCTCCCTAAACATTACATGTATTTCACTAGATGTGTCTGAAAGCCTCTCCCCCTAAAGTTTCCTGATCTGTAAAATTGAAGGACTTAGACCTCAATAGCCACTGAGGCCCCTTCTAGTTTTAACTTTATTCTCCTATGATTAGTGAGATCACTCCTTCCAGTGATACAGATCACGACTGCTCCAGAACTTTAACAATCTTCTTGAATGTCTGTGGCTCAATAATTCTGAATTATTTCATATTATTGCCTCCTATGCATATTATATTCTAACTAAATGTGCCTACTTGCTCTCACTTAGACATTATTTCTCATCTCCCAAATCCTTCCCTTTGAATAGGGTTTTCCCTTTTTCTGAAATGCCCATTTCTCACTCCAGCCATTTAACATAAAGAACTTTCATCAGGAGTGATATCAAATGAAGCCTTCCTGATATGCTCAGTTGTTAGTGTGACTTCACTGAAATTAGCTTTTATGATTTTGTAATCACTTAATAGTGTACATACTGCTTCCCTTCAGTAGAACATAAACTCTTTGAAATGCTTTTTTTTTTAAATTGGAAAGAACATTAGTTTTAAGAGGACTTAGATTCAAATTCCACTTCTGGCAAATTACCTTGTGTGACCTTGGGCAAGTAAGTTTATTTCCCCAGGATTGAGTTTTCTCATCTATAAAGTATGGAGTATTTGAATTAGATAAAATCTGATATGATTACCTGCTCCAAATGCCTTTTTCTCTAGTCCTTTGGTCTCTTGATGTACTTGCACAATATCTTACATATTATACACATATTGATACACATAGCTAGTTCACTCCACAGACAGAGCCCTTGGCCTAGAGACAGGAATACCTTAGTTGAAATCCAGCCTCTGACACTTACTAGCTATCTAATCTCAGGAAAATCACTTAACCCTTCAACTTCAGTTTCTTCATCTGCAAAATGGGGATAATAATAAAACTTATCTTGCAGGGATTTTATGAGAATAAAATGAAATATTTGTAAAGTGCTTTGTGAACCACAAAACATGATATATAAGTTTTTCTTCTCCTTGTTTTCTCCATTTCTCCTTTTCTTCTTCTTCTTTTACTTCTTCTTGTTCTTGTTCTTGTTCTTGTTCTTGTTCTTGTTCTTCTTCTTCTTCTTCTTTCTCCTCCTCCTCCTCTTTGTTTTCTGCCACATATCTTTGAAGAATTAGAGGTTATTAGCTGACTATACTGTAAGATTAATATAATTATTAGTGGTGATCACTTGGAAATCACAGTCAAATTTCTTTGTAGGAAAAATAAAATGAACATTTATCTGACCAGTTAATGAAAAAGAGGAGGAAGAGATTAATAGCAGGGATATGAGATGAGGAGTATTTCATGCACATAAGAAAAGTTAGTCCTATTCCTTCCTCTGACAACTGTTCAGGTGAATTCATTACTATTGGCAATGAAGGGTCAAAGTGCACCACTATGACCTTCAACAAGGAGTTTCTTAAACTCTTCCAACAGGCCCCTCAGACATAGTATTTGTCAGAAGCAGGTGTTGACCCCACAACTTTCAGGCTTTGAGAGCAGATCTCTACATGATGCTGTCCTGCCCCAATGATGAGCTTTCATGAGATGAAGGTTGTCAAAAAAATCTGGACTATTCTGACAAACAAAGACATGATTTATGAGCTTGAGATTGACCCTGATTTTAGAAAAGAAATATTTAATCTTAAGTGAGTTGCTACTTGACCATATGAGTTCACATAGAAAGATAATATTTTTATCTTTAGTTCTTTATAATGGGATGTTTTATTTATTTTAAAATAAATTCCATTTCCTTTGTGGCTTTATATGAATCTTCTTTCCTTGACCTTCAAATCTTCTTTAGATCAAGTGCATTGTAAGAGCTGAAGCTCTGTCCTGTTTAATGCTTGATTTTATTTATGTGGCCCAAATATAATGTATTAGAAGGAGAAACTATTTTCACTCCTTATTCAGCTTCAAGGAATTACAGAAAGGTCAGTTCATTGGGTATTAGAAATAAAAGGAAATAATATGTGAAAAGTCAGCATTAACGTGTGTAGATGAGATTAGCAAAATCTTACGGGATAGAATATTGAACCTTGAGTCAGAAGAATCTATGTTTGAATCTCATTAATTACAATAATTAGCAATTGGATCATAGTTTTTACAAATGAATATTTTTAACTTCAGTTTCTGCTTCTATAAAATTGGGGGCAAGAATAGCTTTTATTTCAGAAGATCAGTGAATGTATAATGATATAACATCTTTAAGTATATTTGTAAACTTTTAACTATTATATAAAATGATTTATTATCATTAAAATACATCATTCTTCCAAGTGCCCCCTTTTAAAAATTTTATCCTTTTTCCTAAACAATTCTCAAGATTATCATCATCCAAAAGTAATTAATACCTAAATGAACATCTTAATATATAATAAATATATTCCAAAACTACCTCTTTGGAATTTATTACCAAAGCTTAGCAATAGTAGAGCCAACAGAAGTATATAAATAGGACGTCGTAATTTGATTCAATTCAACAAACATTTATGTGACATTTACTATTAACAATGCAATGTGAGGAAGAAAACCATTAAACTCAGTTTTCTTCATCACTCTTTAAATCTGAGGGAGTTTTAGACCAGAACTAAGGTCCCTGACTTTGGGAGCAGGAGGGATTATGGTTTAGTAGAGGCAGATGTAAAACCATACAAGGAAGATGGACAGTTAAGAGATTTTGACCCTGGGAATGAATAGAGAATGACAGAGGTTGAAGACTAAACATTGTCAAACCCAAACCTTTATGCTGAACTTTGTCATCATATATTAAGCACTGAGCAATCCATATTGCACCATAGGCACTCCCCATTGACAGGATGGAGTCCTGGGGAGACTTTTGTTAAGACTTTCACCTGTACTTTCTAGAACCCACTCTACTGTTAAACCCACTCCTTTATTCTATTACTTTATTTTTTCTTTAATGGATTGTTTCATAGAGGGGAAGTAAGTTTCACTATTCTTGCCACCTCTCTCATTCTTACTAGGAAAGACAGCAGCTGCTTTTTGAACTGCTATCATTGTCAATGAAATTGTTTTACATGTTTTCTCAGGATGTGTATGACAATGCATTAAAATTGAGACAATGATTTCAATCTGAGCTATTTATTCTTACTCAGGTTGTTGTAGTGAGATTAGGTACAGAGGGAGGGCACATAAAAGATAAAAAATTTAAAATGTTATTTTATTTAATATTTTTATAATAATATTACAAATAGTACATAATAACATATACTATATTATTAATGATTATATTATTATTACTATATCATTAAATATTCAGGTTTTATAAACTCAATTTGGATTTTGTTGAGGCAAATGACAAGGCGTTCATGATGAATATTTAATTGATAATGCAATGCATTAGAGGGAAAAAGAAAAACTGTATAGAACCCAATTTCTCCTGAGACATGAAGAGGTAAACAAGTACCTTAAACTGCTAAGGAACAAAGCCAGGGCCATTTCCTTTTATTTTATTTTCTCATGGCACCAAAAAAACCAAAAACAAAATAAACAAAAACCCAAATCAAAAAACTCATCCCTGAGAAAGGAGTGAACTGAATGAAGTCCAACCTGAATGAAGGCAGAAGGCAGAAGGAAAAAGTCTTAGTTATCAGTCTACCCTCCACTTCTATTATCATTTTTTGCATTGTATATATAATATGTAATTATATCACATAATAATTTCATAATAAACTATTCCTCAAGATAAATATAGCACCTCCCAATCTGAGGCATTTTCACTGATCATCCCTTATGCATAGAATTTTCTTTCTATTCTTCTCTGTTTCCTGACTTTCTTTAAATCCTAGTTAAATTAATACTTTCTACAATAAATATTTTCTGATCCATCTTACTGCCAAGGCCTTCCCTCTGTTGATCATATCTAATTTTTTTTTTATTTTCTATGTATTCTTTTGCCTTTTATATATGAATAAACAGTAAAGTAATTATATGTAATACAATTCAAGACTGGGAATATGGATGAAGCATAAATAAATGATTGGTAGAAATCAGAATATTGACACCTTCAGCTTGGAAGGAGGAGATACGAAGAGACAAGAAGTAGTAATAACTTAAACCCTGGGAGTATACTTGGGAAATCAGGAGACTGTTACAATCAAGTTTCAAGTCAATGAGGAAAAGCTGGAAAAATTAAAAATGGATTGGGTATTCTGATAAGCATGCAATGATTAGCAACATATTCATTACCTCAACCCAGGGCACTCAAACTGAAGCATTCCAGGACCATCACAACACATTCAATGTCCAGCATTTTCAGCATTTGAATATAAGCATATTTTGTCATATAAAATATAAATAACTATGCCCCCATTTCTTTCCAATAATCAGGCTTGGACTCTCTTTTTTTTAGTTTCTCCTCAGATTCAATTTGTTTATAAAATGTCTAATAGAAATGGATCATTTTATTTGGGGATTAGGCCTAGAAAGCATAACTGTTGTATTAAGTCATAAGATTATAAACTCCTTGAGACCAGGGTCTGTTTTATTTGATTTTTCTACAGAATCGCTATGATGGAGTGCAGTTTCTAGGGGAAATGTCAATAATCCTGGGGTCCCCTGGCCTTGGGAATACTATAATAATATAGTTGATATTTCTTCCTGTTCTTTTAGGGAAGATATAGCAGTAATCCTGAGTCCTCCTGATTCTAGGAGTGCTATTGCTCTAACAATCTTTTTGTCAATAATCCTAAAGTTTCCTGGCTTTAGGAATATGATAGTATAGCTTTACAAACATTGCTGATTGGTATATAAATAAACTGTTGCTCAGTGATAGCAAAGTTCCTGAGACAATAGTGAATAGACTAACCTTGAAACTTATCTATAAGCCATAAAATTAGCAAATCAGGAGCATAAAGCTCTTGGTCTTTCAAACTGTTTCCTATAAATTTATCTTCTTGCTCTAAGTGATTAGCTAAATTCTTTTGGAATTTAGTCTGCTTCAATTGGCATTACAATTATAATAAACTTTGCCCCTTGATTTGGAGATGGTTTCGAGTATGCAGATTCTTTTGAGATACCTCAAACATCAGTCTGAAACCCCAAAGTTTTGGGGTCTACTTTGAACCTCAACACTTTTGTTCAACAACTCTCTTGTACTAAATAAGTTCTTATGAAATCCAATTAGACTTAATGACTTAAAGCATAAAGTAAAACATTTATCACCCTTAGCTCT
Source organism: Sarcophilus harrisii (assembly GCF_902635505.1). Taxonomy (NCBI): domain Eukaryota; kingdom Metazoa; phylum Chordata; class Mammalia; order Dasyuromorphia; family Dasyuridae; genus Sarcophilus; species Sarcophilus harrisii. The sequence continues at coordinate 57,019,353 of NC_045431.1, forward strand.
GTATGTTTATTGTTGTTTTTTCTGGGGGTCAGGATGAAGAGGAGTTGTGGAATATACAGCTTAGTGTAATGTTAATATCGTTTATAGCCTTTCAATCATTTTAGAAAGCTTGGAAGGGAACACATAAAGGGATTTCCTAAAACTCAGTTTGGAACAACCCAATTGCTTTGACCTAAACATTTTCTTGAAACAAAGACAAGAAATAGGCTCAATGGGTTCTGGAACATTTTGTTTGTTCAAATTAACACATATTCAATTTATTGTTCCCACATTTTAATTGCCTCCAGGCATTCAATTTTTCTTTGCAACAGGATTGAGGATTTTTAGGAGGCAGGAAACTTGCTCTTTTGCTACATCAGGTTGGTCACTGAATATGTCCAAGTCTTGAAAGCAAAACAAAGGTATTTATTTCTGCCTTGTTTTGGGTTTGTTTGAATTGAATCCATTCACATATCCTGAAGTTCATTTCATGTGATGTGTTATATACAATTATCTTAAAATCAGAAACTCTCAACTTCTCATGTTCCTAAAAAAAAGACAAATTTCTCTTCAGTGTCTTTAAAAAAAAAACAAAACAAAAAACTTTTTTGTAATTTTAAAATTTAACATATTTCTTATTTTCAAATCCTTGATCCCACCTTCCTAACAACCTCTTTTAGGACAAAAGAAAAATAATTGTTTTAACCAATCTAGATAATCAAGCAAAACTAATTCTTACCTTGGCCATGTCCAAAAGTAGATATGTTTCATGTACATATAAAAATATGTAGATACCCATCCTATTATGAATGATAACCTGTAAAATTAGTCACAGATAAAACCTATTCCATTTTTACCCATTCAATCAAGTTTTTATCATGGCATTCAAAGCACTGAAGAACACATAAACACATATTACATATATATGTATATATAATTATATACATGTGTATGTATGTATATAGGCATATATATATATATTTATGTTTACATAAAACTAGCCTGCATTTATGTATATACATACATACAGCCATGTGTGTGTGTAAGCTCATAGAATTAGAGCTAAATGGGAGTTTAAAACATATCTAATCCACCCCATTGTTTCATATGTGACAAAACCAAGCCCAAGAGAGGAGATATGACTGGTTCAAAATGACAGAAATACAAAATTGATATTTGAACCCTAATTCCTAATTCTAAACTCAGTGACCTTTTCATTTCCCAAAGCTACTTCATATAGGCAAAGAAAGTAAAATCTCAGAAGCAGAATCGTTCTCAATTGTAAATTTACAAGATTAAAGCAGTTTTGACATTGTCACTCTATCCATAGTATAATATTTATCTCCCAAGAGACATTTTCCCAGAGTAAGTGAAAAAGCAGGCAACAGGATATACACATATGTATATATGTGTCTGTACGTGCATATATATGTGTATATATATATATATATATATATGTATGTATGTGTGAGAGATGTTGGAGTAGGGAGAATGTAAAGGTAATTACATTTTACCCATTGAATACTTGGTTAGCTAGAAAATATTCATCATTCCATGTATTCAATCCTAAAGTAAAAGTGGGGTCAAAAACATCTAAATATTTATATTATATTATTTATTATTTTCAGACTGAGGGATGGGGGTACAACATTTTATTTCATTGCAGACATTAGAAGTGGGAGTAGGGGTGGGGGGAGAGGCTAAATAACCAATCCACTTTGGCAAAAGGCAAGACTAGTACTTCTCACCTGATTGTAATAGTCTCCTACCACTTGAAACAAATATATTTTCAAAACTAAACAAAAAAATAGATTTTAATATAAAGTTGTAAAGTTCAGAGTATTAATTTCCATATTTATTGTTGGTCATAAATTCTTCTTTAGTCATCTAGTCCCGATCACTGGTTCTTCTAGACACTATTTGATAAGGAAAAGCTTATAGAAAAGTGTTCTTTCCTATATAAATCAGGGTAGTATTGCAAAGAAGGAAATGATTTCTTCTTTTTTTAGATTTTGCATTATTTTCTGAATTTAGCATTCTTTTTTCTTTATCAAAGAGGAAGGAATGCAATTTTTTGCTTATCTAATTGGAAACTGAACTGGTGACTGATTTTTCTTTTGATTCTTCATGAAAAAAAATAATATTTCAATGACTATGATTTCCATTAGATTTAGAAAAAAAAGACAACTTGACATCTTAATGATGAACATTTGGGAAACACTGAATTGTTGCAATGTAAGTGAAACTTAAACTAAAAAAGTATTTGAACAGTCCAAGCTGTATTAGGAAACTAATATTAAGTCAGTCAAGGCATCTATGGAGGAGAAAGAGCAAAAGGTTTTGAATTTGATGATTTGACTTAGAATTTCACTTCTGCCACTTACTAATTGTGTGCCCTTTGTTCTAGTTTTGTCATATATATAGTAAATGATTGACATTGGTTCATTTTGTTTTGCCCATGTGAATTATATATGTCCACATAGGTCTATCTAGATGTTGTTTAAAGGGTGCTGAGAACAGATATTTCTAACATCTCCTGCCCCTCTCCTTATCCATGGAAAACTGATTCCCACTAGGAGGAAAAATGGGGAGATTGTACTGGATGATGGCCATTCTGTTTTCCTCAGGGAAAAAAGACACTGCACTAGAATTATATCTGTCTGCTCTTTTAAATATCATTAATCTCAGGAAAATAATTGATAGATTCAAACTGTTCAGTACAAGGGAGAACTTCAAGCTATATATCCAGTGCTTCATTTCCTTCCAGTTCCCTAATAAATACATAAGGTGAATATCAAGAAAATGACAGCAAAACAAAAACCACAGAAAATATTCATAAAATGATATACATATTAGAAAATAATAACAAGTAATTAAGGTCTTCCATTAAAGTAGGACAATTCACCTCAACCAAGACAGAAATAATCCCAGATGTCACTGAGGAAGAAATTCCCCAGTGCCTTAAGCATAGCAAACTGGGAAGAAGGACACGATAGACATTGCAAATTTCTCTCCATGCTGAGTATTTTTCCCCCCACAGTCTTTCTCTCTCCTCAACATTTTGCTTAGAAGTTGGTTTGACATATTCTTTCAACACTGGTAACTAGAAGCAGCCCAGATCTCTTTTCTCCCTAATTCTCACAAATTCCACTCTTTCTTCATTGTAGTAGGAGGGAACAGGGTAATCTAGCTCCACTAATTAGGAAAGAGATCATTTCATTGGGACTTGAGCTAAGGGTTACAGATAAAAGTGGAATAATAATAATAATGCTTATATTATTGGATCTATAAATAAGTTATTGGTGTTGGTACTTGTTTGGTGAACATTAATTCAGAAAATAAATGAAAAGTACTCTATAATGTAAGGGCTCAATAAATCAGTGCCAGACACAGTTATTAATTACAGTATGTCCAAGTTTAAATTAAAATTGTATTGAAAGTCAATTGTTTAATGTTAACTTTACGGATGGGGATTGGGCATGACTTTCAATGGTACTGGAAATTGTAGGATGAGGGAAGTCTCTCCATTCATGCAAGTTAGAAAGTGCTCTGAAACTTAATCTTGTAACCTTTGCTAGAGCACTGAGTAGTAAAATAATTTACTTCAAGTCACAAAGCCTGTATGTGTCAGAAGTCAGAATTGACTCTAGATTTGACGGTCTTTGAATCTAATTCTCTGTCCATAATGCTATGACATGAGTATCTGAAATTGCATGAGAAAGATTGTTGAAGAATTTAATGAACCTATTTTTAAGCCATATTGATAAATTTCAACAAGCTTTGTTTGGACTCAATAATCAAACTTTATATGAGGATATAAACAATGCATAATTCTTCTGTTGATTTGTTTCTGTTTAGTAGGGATTACTATATCTAAGAGATTAAAGATAATGGTTTTAAAGACTGGCCACTAATAAATAGTTACTATAAGACCTAGGTTTGATTTCTTTTTTGAGGAATATGCAAAGGAATTCCATTTGTGCACATATAGATTTCAAAGCTTTTCTTTTGATACTCTCCTCCAACTTTCAAACTACATAGAATACCTTCTGTTTTTTTCTACCATTAATTTTAGCCCTCTTAAACTTAGCTTATTTGGAGAGACACATAAAGTATGGTGATCGAATCTTTTCATTTTTTTCTTCCCAGGGTGAGATGGTTAGAGGATGATGTCACTCTGCTCTGGGGAGCTATTTTGTAGTCCACCTCAGCTCCCCTTTGCTTGGCTTTGACCAAAAATGCTATTTGTGTTTCTGATTCTGTCTCTGTCTGTCCCTGTCTGTCTTTATTTTTTCTGTCTCTATTTCTTCCTGTCTCTATCTTTCCCTGTCTCTGTCTCTGTGTATGTCACTCTGTCTCTCTGACTGTCTCTTTTTTTTTTCTCTTTGTCTCTGTCATCTCTCTGTTCTCTGTCTTTTTCTGTGTCTCTTTCTCTCTGGCTCTGCCTATCTCTGTTTCTTTCTATGTCTGTCTGTCTCTATCTCTGTCTTTCTGTCGCTCTGTGTTTGTGTCTCTCTCTCTGTGTTCTGTCTCACTCTGTGTGAATGTTTTTATCTCTCTCTGTGTCTGTCTGTCTCTGTTATCTCTGTGTCTGTCAGTTTCTGTCTCTCTGTTTCCCTGTTTTTCTCTCCATCTCTCTTGTGGAGGTTGGAGATTTCTTGAAAAATGTGGTTCCCAGGAGTCTCTGTCTCTCTGTCTCTCTGTCTCTCTGTCTCTCTCTCTCTCTCTCTCTCTCATTCTCTCTCTTGTCTTTATTTCTCTTGTCTCTATCTTTGTCTCTGTCTCTTTCTATCTTTCTTTTTGTCTTTATGTTTCTGTCTGTCTGTCTCTGTCTTTCTGTTTCTCTCTCTCTCTCTGTTTCTCTTTCTCCATGTTTCTCTGTCTCTGTCTCTCTTTTTCTCCACCTATTATCTCTGTCTCTATCTATCTCTATCTGTTTCTCTCTGTGTGTTTTTCTCTTTCTCTGTGTGTGTTTCTTTCTCTCTCTCTGTCTCTCTTTCTCTTCATCTATTATCTCTGTCTCTCTCTGTCTTTCTTTGTCTCTGTTTCTCTTTCTCTGTGTTTCTTTCTCTGTCTCTTTTTCCATCTATTGTCTCTGTCATTCTCTCTCTTTGTCTCTCTCTGTGTGTTCCTGTCTGTCTGTCTGTCTCTCTCTCTTTCTCTGTTTTTCTAGTTCTCTCTCTCTTGCTCTCTCTGGCTTACAAATTTTGAGAACAGAAACACTACTGAAGAGAACTTCTGTACACAAGTTCTTCTTGCGTTGCCTCTGTCATGCAAAGCAGAAGCAACTGACCTTGATTGACTTTGTTTCAGCTTACTCTCACACCAATCCCTTGTCTTAGGTTGAAAAAGTAAAAAAAACAAATAAAAAAGACATTTCAAGTTAAGGGGCTGAACTTATTAATGCCTTTAGTTGCCCTCAGATTTAGAATGCTGTGCATCTTCTTTATCCTGAATATCATTTTGCTACAGGTCTTTTCCACTTTGATTATGCTTGAACTTGTTTGTGTATAGTGTAGAAGCAGTTTAGAGTACATTAGTGCTGAAGTACTTTTGTTTTATTTGTGTATTTATTTCCTGCTCTATCAATGCATTTTTAATTGCACAGTGGCATTCATGTGACAGCTTTTAGTATTTCATTTTGATGTTAATGGAAGAATGATGCATGCAAAGATGAAATAATGTAGTTCTCAGAGGAGGTTACTCTTACTCCTCCCCAGAATGGTTCAATGAAAAACGTAGTGACTGGATCAAATGCAAGGCAAAGTTTGAAGTCTTGCTTCTGACTTTCTTAGTCTATGTGCCTTTTCTATGTCTCAATGTCCTCAATCTATACAAGGAGGAGGCCCTTTCCAGAATGGTTAGCATAAGATTTTCCTAGCAATTTCCTATTTTTTTTAGCATCAATAATGGGGGAAAAGGTTGTTCATAACAGGAAGAAATAGGAGGAGTTGAAATACCTCAACCACTCATAAAAATTAAAACTATTTTATGAAACTAATCATAAAAAAAAATAAAAGACATTGCCTTTTTTCTATAAGAAATCACAGGGAGGCAATGATTGTCAATTCTTTAAGCAGGTAGGCTTGAGATTACATTAAAGGCACAGATACATGTTGGGGCTCCACTTCTCTTTATATCAGAATCTGAGTATATTCCTTTTTGGCATCATTTTATTGGGTGTATTATGGAGGTATAATATTTGCATGAGTAATATTATAATTATTCATGTTCTTATGCAACATTTTAACCTCTAAAATCTCTAAATTGCTTATGACTAGCACCCTTTATTCATTTCCATTTCTGTGTATCTATTTCTCCTGACCAATTTTCTTTCTACAAAATGATGAATTACATTTTTCCAGGGTTAGTTACAAAATCACACAATACAATAAATTCATTTAATCTGTTTGTGTCCACAATTGGCCTGGATATCCTTGTTCATTTATGGACACAAAACAACAAGAATAAAACTTGAATCTCTTTTAGAGGAAAGAAACAAATTTCTTGACTTTCATGTTTAACAACGGCACAACCTCTTGCTCAGGATTAAACACTTTATTGTGTCCACAGGCAGTTGCATATTTATTACTCCTGAGGCAGTGGTATTTGAAATAAATGGAATTGAAATACTCTATGAAATAGTATCTGAAACCATAATTCTTGAGCTGTTCTTTCCCCAAGGAAAAGAAAATATTTCAGCTAGCCTACTACAAGAAGAACAGTTCATGTGAGCATACCCAGACTCTAAAAAGAAAGGAAACTTTCATCATTGGTAATAGTGATTCATTTCTTTATTCTTTGCTATAGATCTGGCTTTTGTGTGACTAAAGAAATACAGCACTTCTCAGTCTTTCTTTTTTCCAACTCTAAATGAGTAATAATTGAATGAAAGGCTTGTTGTTATTTTTTCTCCCAGATTTTTTCTAATAAAAGGTAGAACTTTACCTGAAACTTGAAGAAATCCAGGAAATAGAGATGAAAAAGCAAGTGTTTTAAGTATTAGATGCAATCAGTGAAAATTCTCAGAATCATCAAGAATGACTAAAAGAAACAGGACAAATGCTAAAGCAGCTGTCGTAAAACTCTTAATACATTGTTGTTGCAACTATGATTTAGTCCAACAATTTAGAACTATGATTCAAAAATCATTAAAGTGTAAATCATCAATACCATTCATTACATATTAAGTCTATACCCTCCAAGGGAACAAAGAAAAAGGAAAAAAAATACTCATTTACAAAAATATATGTATGTGTATGTGTATCTCTCTTTGTATGTTGATAAAAAAGTGAAACCTTAAGAAGTTCCCATCATATATTTGATGTATAGGAATGAAATAAGTGTGATTTGCTGTAATAAATGATAAAGAAAATGATTTCTGAAAAAAAAACACAAATCAAAATTGAGGAAACTTGTATACCCTGATATAAAGTGAATTGAACAGAAGTAAGAAAAGAATTTGTACAATTACAATAATATTATGAAATTAAAGTATTTTGAAATACTTGGTAATTTACATCAATACAATGACCAAACAAAATTTAAAAGAACTCATGAATAAACATTTTATATACCTCCAGATAGAGAATGCATGTACTCAGAGTGCTAATTGTAGTATACGTTTGATTTTTCTTTTCTTTTTTTTTTTGACAGGGGGCATGGCTAATGTAGAAATTTGCTTTGCAGGACTATACATATTTGAAATAGGTTTTGTTTCTTGATTTTTCAATGGATACAGGGTAAAGAAGGTAATTTGGAATTGAATTTTTTGCAATCATAAGTTTTTTTTCTTTAACTATCATGCCACTTTCTTTTACTTTTTAATTCAATATTATTTTATTTTTCAATTGCATGTAACAATAGTTTTCAACCTTCATTTTTGTAAGATTTAGAGTTCCAATTTTACTTTTTCCTTCCTTCCTCCCTGAGTTCCCTCCTCCCCAAGATAGCAAGCAATCTAATATAGGTTATACATATACAATCATTTAATACATTTCCATATTATTCATTGTGTGAAAGAAAACTATGAGAAAGAAAAATCAAACAAACAAAAAATTAAAATACTGAGCTTCAATCTGCATTCAGTCTCCACAATTCTCTTTCTCTCTCTGGATGAAGATGACTTTTTCCATCACAAGTCTATTGGAATTGTCTTGGAGCAATATATTGTTGAGAAAAGCCAATGGAATAGTTGATCATCTCATGGTCTTGCTTTTACTGTGTACAATGTTCTCCTGATCCTACTCACTTTATTTAGCATCAGGTCATATAAATCTTTCCAGGCTTTTCTGAAAATAATCTGCTCCTCATTTTTTATAGAATAATAATATACATTGATATACCACAATTTATTCAGCCACTTCCTAATTAATGGACATCCATTTATTTTCAAATTCCTTGACACCACAAAAAGATATGATTAAAAACCATCTTTGCACATATGAATCATTTTCCCTCTTTTATGATCTTTTTGGGGTATAGACCTTTCTGAATCAAAGGATATACAGTTTTATAATCATTTAGGCATAGGAACTGAAATTTTTTAAAGAAGAAATAATACCTAAGAGTCATGTGTTAGCAATTTTGTAGCTTGTTTTTACATATTAGCTTATTGTTTCCCAATAAATTATGAGATTCTTAATGACAGGATAGCCTCAAGGATAGTGTTTTGCTTTTTTCTCCCTATTCTTAGGCTTAGCAAAGTGCCTGCATATAGTAGGTGTTATTAGCTGCTTGTTGATCAATATCTGAGGAGATAAACCTTATGGAGACCAATGTCATTGGATTGTAGAGTTCAGTAGAGGGGTATAAAATAGAAGAAGACTGGAAAGGTAGGAAGAATCCAATTTATCAATTTTAAATTCTATATTTGATCCTAAATGTGATTGAATAAGGGGACCTTCATTTTAGGTTGAATGGAGGATGTAGTGGAGTGTGGAGGCAGAAAACCAAATATTTGACTATTTCAATAGTTCAGGCATGAGTTGATAAAGGCCTGCCACAGGGTAGTACTATTGTCAAAAGGGAGAAGGAAAGTATAGTAAGAAGATATCGTCATAATTTGAAAACTAAATGGACATGGGGGTAAAGGAGTGAGGAATGAAGAATTGTCTATAACTAAGTTGTGAGCCTGTATAAGTAGAAATATATACTACTTTTACAACAATAAGAAAATTTAAGAAGACAAGAAGATTTAGGAAGAAAGATAATGAATTAAGTTTTAGATATATTCAGTTTAAGATATTTGCAATATATCCAGTGTGAGCTATAAAATATTCAACTGGAGATGTAAGAATATGAAATGTGAGGTTAAAACAGAGGTTATGAATCTGAGTCATCTTTGATGACCAATGGATATATGGGAGCTAATGAGAACACCAAATAAATTATGATAGCAAGAGAAAATGAGAAAGGACAGAGTCTGTGAGAGACATCGTGCAGGACTAGAATAAGGATTCATCAAAGAGAACAGAAAAAGACTGTTCAAATTGGGAGGAAAAGAACCAGAAGAGAAGTTTATCACACAAAAAAAAAAAACATGTAAAAAAGAGAAGATGAAAGAGAAAATGATCAAAAGTTTGCAAGACTAAAAAAAATTAAAAAAAACATAAAAACTTTTTTAAAAAGTAGTTGTATTTGGAAACTAAGAAATTGTTGGTAACTTTGGGGAGAGCAATTTTAATAGAATGATGAATTTATAAGTCATATTGCAAAGATTTTAAAAAAGAACAAATGAACTCCTTAAGGGAGTTTAGTCTCAAAAAGGGGAAGATATATAGTGGATAAAAGATTTGGGGGATGAATGGATTTTTTTTTGTTGTTTTTGAAAAAAAGAGAACTTTTGTGAGAATATTTTCTGGCAGTAGAGAAACAGCCATTAGCCAAAGAGACTAAATATATTTGAAAGTGGAACTGAGAAAGGGGAAATCTGTTGGATAAAATAGGATTATTGAAATCACTTTTTCTTGTAAAGGGCTTTGTCTTAACTATGAAAAGGGCTGTGTCATATACATTTCTATGTGAGATATTATTATTGTCGTTTCTTCTTAAATAGTTGACTTATTGAAAATTCATTTACTAAATTTTTGTTAAATATTTTGTAGTAGAAATGGATGTAGTAATAGCCCCACAATTGTAGTATTAGTGGTATCACCAGCAGCAATCCTTGGAGGAGAAGGAAGAGAGGGAGGAGGAAGAGTGGAAGTAATAGTAGTAGTAGTAGTAGTAGTAGTAGTAGTAGTAGTAGTAGTAGTAAGTAGTAGTAGTAGTAGTAGTAGTAAGTAGTAATAGTAGTAACAGCATTACTTATTCCTCATCACCATGCATTAGCAAGAAAAAGAAAAAGACAGATAAATAGGAGGACCATCTCCAAGGTCAACTCCCTATACATGAATATTCCTGAGTGAAATTAGGACTTTGCTAAACAGTTGATTCTATTTTTGGGTATCTTTCTCTTTCATCACACAAACATATCTCATAAAATTGGAACTCTTTTTTATTTTTTTATTATTTTGTTTTTTGTCTGAGGCAATTGGGGTTAAGTGACTTGCCCAGGTCACACAGCTAGGAAATGTTAAGTGTCTGAGGACAGATTTGAACTCAGATCCTCCTGACTTCAGGGCTGGTATTCGACTCACTGAACTACCTAGCTGCCCAGATTTGAACTCTTTGAGGTCAGTCAATTGTTTGTTTCTTTTTGTCTTTTTGTGCTTAGCATCTACTATTTAGTTCAATACACAATAGGCACTTAACTAATTTGTGGGTTGAATTCTACTTATTAAATATATTTTCCTCAAAATGAGACAGAGTATGGGACTTTATATTATATCCTAATTCCATCCTCCTTGAGAAAACCAACTCCACTCTGTACTCCAAAGATAACCTTTCAAATAGTTGAAGATAGTTATTAAACTTCCCCTTATTTAGTTTTCCTTTCTCTGAGCTAAATATTTCTGTTTTTTAAAATTGCCTTTGCTAGTCATAATTTTCATCTTCTTGGTTGAATGTGCTTTATTTACAGTTTAAATTAAGAATAGCACCCAAATATGAATTTTATTTATGATGATTTTATCAGGGCAGAAAAATATGGCAATATCTTCTATCTTCTGCAACTAGATAGATAGATACATACATACGTAGATATGAAATACATAGATAAATAGAATGGCAGAATCATTTAAAAATAATTTTGACAATTTAGAATGTTAGTCAAAAAAACCAATTGGATGAAATTTAATTCAGTTACTTACAATACAGTTCTACAATTAGATCTAGGGAGAAAAAAGTTAATAGCTTTGGCACAAGGAAAGGGAAAGTTGGATTTCTGTAAATTAACGTGAAAGTTGTATGCAAAAGATCTGAAGGTTTTAGCTAACTCAAAGTATGAGCCAACATTACTGCTAAAAAGAATTTAAAAAAAGGAAATGATATTATAACAATGATAATGAACAACAGCCTACATTTGCACATATACCCACACATATGCACACACATAAATATGCTTTCATTGGTATAGTGAAATTTTATAGTGTTATAGGAAGGTTTTATAGTATTACAGACTACCCAAAGAGTAAAGAATCTAGTGAATTTCTCATGTTCATATAAATAGCATCTGTTAGAGGCAGAACATAAGCTGAGGTTTAGTTGATTCTAAGCCTAGGTCTTTGCCTATTAAATAAGAATGAGAGAAAGATTGACAGTCTCAAAGAGACAGATACAGAAACAGAAAGAAATAAAGATAAAGAGACAAAGAAAGAGAGATATGGTCCTAGAGATAAAGTTATAAGATATATAACTCTAAATTTATTTGTGCCAGATGGATTGCTGAGTTGAATAAGTGAAGGGAGTTTCCTATACTGTTGGAATCATAGGTCTGAACCAATATAGAACAAGAGAGGCTAAAATTTTATTTGTGTTTCAGCAGGGACATAATATTGTTGGCCCATACTTTTAGTTAACAAAAACCTCCAGATATTTTTTTTTCTCCCACAGGAATGCTTTAAACCCCAGGTTTCTCCAGTCTTGCACATATGCAATTGATTTAAAAAAAATCTAACTATAACTTTGCATTAACTAAGTTAAATGATATCTGTTGAATTTTGCCTAGCATCCTAATATGTCAAGATAATTTAAAACTTAGTCTATCATCACTGATATACTCTATCTCACTGATTTATAATATCTATAGACTTGCTATGAAAGTTGTACTTCCCCAATTATTGAAAGAAATATGAAACAATGTAGGGTGGGGAAAAAAGCCATGTGATAGGTTTTAACTTGAATGTTTATTGAAGGATAGGCAATTAGCTGAGATTAGTGCTCTAGTGGGATCCAAGATGCTATGTCCTTGGGTTCTTTAAGCAAACAAAAAAGTTGTATTTTTTCAGCTCTGATTGAAACCAAGCAGGAACTTATTTTTTTTTCAATATCTGAAGAAACATGTGACTTTACCTTTCATGTAAATTAATGTGAACTTTCTATAGTATTCTATAGAGAGTGTGTAAAATTACCTTTATGGTAATGACTCAGTATAGATGTACATTATACATATATTCTTATCTATATGATGAATATGTATAATGATATAGAGTTGTTGCTCTTTTTTCTAAGGTGTGTTAAATTTTCACATTCCTCTACTTTTTGATGTTGCCTCCTTCCCCTCCATAACCCTTATCCCTATTGTTTTATTTTTTTTTTCTGGATTATTTTGTCCATCCTGTATTTCTTATCCTATTATCCATCTGTAATTTTTTTTAATGTAAGGCACTCAAAAATAGGAATTGCGAATGTAGTCTTTCTATTTGAATATCTAGTAACCAGCAAGATGCCTTAAAATTAGTAAGGACTTAATAAAATGCATGTTTGTGGATGGATTGATTTATAAGAATGCCAAAAAGAAAGATTTCTCAAAGGCTTTTCACCTTCTCTTCTAGCAGAAGTTTTCATTTACATTACAAAGATTGGTGATCATTTCAGGTAGGAAGAGAAGCATAACACATGGCCTGCACGTCATATAACAGTGCCTTAGAATCTACAATTTTAACATATAGTTTAAATTACAGTCTTCTGTAGCTTTCCTTCAAAAAATTTATATTTTAATGCCTTTTCCTTCTGTTTTTCATTCTTTAACACTTCAAGCCAACTTTAAAAATTTCTTGAACTAGCATTCTTTTAGCTGTGAATTTGCTAAACTTATTTTTGATAGCTATTAGGAAACTGTTAACCACTCCCTTTTATAACATATTCAAGCAACATAACACCTAAGAGAATTCTTACTAAATTTTATAAGATTTTAATATAAACAGCAGTAAGTGATAAATGTAGACTCTATCATCCATCCTCATTTGAACATATATAGAGACACCTCATTTTATTGCACTTTATTATACTTAACAGATATTGCAATGTTTTTTTTTTTCAAAATGCTAGTCTTTTAGTTATTTTTTTCAACAACATGTGATGTTATCATGTCTCTGTGTTCCGTTTTGGCAACTCTTGCAATATTTCAAACTCTTCCATCATTACTAAATCCACGATCTGTATGTAACCTTTGATGTTATTATAGTAATTGCTTTTTACTTATATGCTTTTGCTTATATGGGCCACAAATTGTTCCCATATAAGACAAAGAGTTTAATTGATAAATATTGAACATATTCAGAGTGTTTCATGGACTGGCCATTTGCCTATCTCCATCCATCTCCTTGGGCTTCCTTATTCCTTGAAACACAACAGTATTGAAATTGTCAATTATTAACCCTACCATGGACTCTAAGTATTCAAGTGAAAGTAAAAGTCAATTGATGTGGCAAACTTCATTATTGTCTTATTTTAAGAAATTGTCACAGACAACCCACCCTCCAGCAACCACCATTCTGATCAGTTAGTATCCATCAACTTCAAGGCAAGGCCCTCTACCAGCAAAAAGGATAAAAGTCACTAAATGTTCAGATGATGATTGTGAGAAATGCTGAAAAGCTGGGTTTCCACAGTGTTGCAAGCTTCTAGGTGGTGTAGGATAGTCGGTACCACTGACCAAGAGGTTTTCAGAATGTGAAAGGTTAAGGAAGATTAAGACTCCACAAAACAATTATGTGATCAATAGAAGTCTTGAGTTAACAAGAAATTGGGGAGGTAGGAAGGCATATAGGTGAATTCAGTCAATCATAAAGAGTGTGGTTTTGAGAAAAAAAAAAAAAAAAACACATACTAAAGATAATAGCTGACCCAGCCCAGACTAGTTGGGATCATGATCTGACTTGACCAAATCACCATTGTACCTGTTTAATAAACTAATTGAATATTAAACAACATACCCAGTAGGAGACGTTTTCCACTATTTTTGAACATGTAATAAATGGTGAGAGAGGAGAAACTGTTTATACATATTTAGAGGTAACATATAGTAGGCATATTAGAAAGATCATAATGTACCAATTCTGGTAGGAATTGTACCAATCTGTTCTCTGAAGGGAGGGGCTATATCAAATTAACAAGTGTAAAGCTTCTTATGCTTATGTGCTCAGGATTCCCTTCTCTTGAAGAGAAGTGGAGTCTAGTTCTGGTCAGAAATGTTAAGATGATTCCTTAATATTTTAATAAATTTTCCTTGATATCTGATTTTCAGTGTCAAGAATATATTTCTAACAATGATTCAATTTATTCTTAATAATAAAGTATTTTTAATTAAGGTATGTATTCATACTATTTTATACTATATCTAAAGATTCAACATTGTGAATAATAGAGTTTCAGGTCATCCACTATGAACAAGTGTAGATCAGTATATGAACCAAGGGGACTCAAGGTAAAGCTAAGTAGAGCTAAATTGTCAAACTCAAATGTGCTACAGAGAAGCAGAGCCCAGATCTGACTTCTAAACACAATCAAAATAAAATCTGGAGAGAAGGGAAAAAATAAAAAAATACTAACTAATATTAAAAATTATTTTGGATCTAGATATCATATGTCTTTCATTTCTTCCTTTTTTAAAATTATTTTATCTTTTTCTAATATTTCTTTTGGTTTCACATAATTATTGATTTTTTGTATGTTCTAATTTTCAGCAAGTCTGTTATTTGGAGAGTAGATTAAAAGAGAAAAACACAAATCTTGTTGATCCTCAGAAAATAAGAACTTTTAGCTGACATTTTGGCCAGCATAGAAGGACTTTGTGATCTTATGGGTTAATGAGGATATCCTTGAGATACTTTGAATCAAGTGCTGATTCAAGGCACATAACAGCACTTTAAATAACTTTGTGGCTTCAAATTTTCCAGCAATTCCATGGGCACAAGGTCTGTTTCTGTTATTGTTGTTTGTTTTGTTTTGTTTTGGGCCTTTGTTTTTTGTTTGGTTTTGGTTTTATTTTGTTTTTATCCGTTATTTTTTTCTGGACAGAGTGGGATGGACTACATGCAGTCTTTGGAGGATCATACAGAACAAGTAGCGATACTTGGAGAGTAGGGCCAGATCTCTCACGTTAATAGTAAGTTCTTTTTTGTCAGGAGCAATACTGCCAAAAAATTTGTATAAATTGACCCATCAAGCTAATGTTGAGGAGAATGAGATAGAACAGGAAGATGAGAAAGCCTTGAAGCCAAATGAAGTACTGATAGACCTGATCAGAATGTACCACTTATCATTTTCGAGAGCCTAAAAGAAAATTGATCTCGACCATCATCACAAATTAAATAATAAGAAAAATTATTTTAAAAACCATCAACAAATAATAATTAATCATTTACTTTCTTTTGCTTTTAATTAAATTTTATGGGTTTTATTAAAATTTAAATGCTTTACCCCCACTCTTTCTACCATGAGAAAGCAAAAAAAAAACAAAACAAACAAAAAAAAAAACATATTAAAACAGTTATAGTCAAGCAAAATCAATTCCTGCATAGGATATGTTTATATAGAAAGATGGATAGATAGACATAGACATAGACATATATGCATATGCACATGATTGCAGTAATAGGAGTCTGCTAAAATTGTGGTTGAGCATTGCATTGAGCAAAGCTACTTATTCTTTCAAAAAAATGCAGGAATTGATTTTGCTTGATGCAGGTTTGATTCTACATAACATTTCAGTAAAAAAATACTGTTAGACTTGGCTTCAAGATAAGGAATGACAATAATATCACTCCTGATGGATCAGGCCATCCTCAGCAACGAGATCAACCAAATCATTTCTAATGGAGCAGTAATGAACTGAACTAGCTATACCCAGAAAAAGAACTCTGGGAGATGACTAAAAACCATTACATTGAATTCCCAGTCCCTATATTTATGCACACCTGCATCTTTGATTTCCTTCACAAGCTAATTGTACAATAATTCAGAGTCTGATTCTTTTTGTACAGCAAAATAATGTTTTGGTCATGTATACTTATTGTGTATCTAAGTTATATTTTAATATATTTAACATCTACTGGTCATCCTGCCATTTAGGGGGGTGGGGGGGGTAAGAGGTGAAAAATTGGAACAAGAGGTTTGGCAATTGTTAATGCTGTAAAGTTACCCATGTATATATCCTGTAAATTAAAGGCTATTAAATAAAAATAAAAAAATAAAAAAATAAAAAAAAAGAAAGTAAAAAAAAAAAAAAAAAAAGATAAATGCTTATATGAAAGAGATGCTAGAAGAATAACCACCCACAGGAGAGCCTAAAAAGTATCCCTATCATCCAATATTGTTATCTATAAAATGGTAATGTGTTGCATTGATAACTATCATCACCTTCATATACAAAAGACAAAATATGATTACTTTTTGAACAGTTCATTCTCTCACAGTAAGGGTGACTTTCTAGTTGCTGCATTGGATTGCTATGGTTGATATAATGTATTTGCCAATAACAGTAAAGGAGGCATTGATATAACTTCTTCCTTGCCTGCTAGGAATCATTTCACACCATCACCAAATCTCACAGTTGGAGGGAATCTCAGACCATTCAATTTATGTTGCAATGGAAAAAAATTCCTTTTATAAAATAGAAAAATGTCATCCAGCAAGTTTTCAAATAAGGGGAAGCCCCATTCCCTTGGCAGCCCAATTTTCTTTGAACAGCTTTAATTACCATGGTGGTTTTTACTTATTTCAGGTCTAAATTTGCCTATATAAATTCTAACCCACTGCTCCCAATTTTAGCTTCTAAAACCAAGCAGAACAAGTCTACTCCCTTGGGGAAACTTTTCAGTTCAAGTTAGTTTTTAGAAAGCATTTATTAAGCCCTGATTTGCTAGGTAAA
Organism: Sarcophilus harrisii; assembly: GCF_902635505.1. Taxonomy (NCBI): domain Eukaryota; kingdom Metazoa; phylum Chordata; class Mammalia; order Dasyuromorphia; family Dasyuridae; genus Sarcophilus; species Sarcophilus harrisii. The sequence goes on from NC_045431.1 coordinate 57,036,586, forward strand.
ATGGTAGATACTAAAGACACAAAAACAAAATGAACAACCTTTTCCTAAATGTATATTCTACTATAAGAAAATGAAATGTGGAAAGATAATTAAAAACAAAGTAATCATGCTGGTGGGCTAGGAACATTACAACTAATGAAGTTGTTTGAGGTAGCCCTGGGACTAAACCTGGCAAGGAGTTAGGGATTTCAATTAATCAATCCATCACTGAACAAACATTTATTAAGTTCTAAGGTTTTCCTAATGACTCCTTGGGAATGAGAAAGAAGAAAAAAGTCCATGTTCATAAAGAACTTATATTCTATTGGGAAATCAAAAATAAATATTAAAATCAATAGAACATATACTCGTGTACAGATATTTTAATATGTATGTAATATATGTATATATTCACATATACATACACATTCAAAATGTATCAATTTTGAGGCTAGTTGCATGGGGTCATGGAAGAAGAAGAAGGAAGAGGAGGAGGAGGAGGAGGAAGAGGAGGAGGAGGAGGACAAGGATGAGGAGGAGGAAGAGGAGAAGAAGAAGGAGGAGGAGGAAGAAGAAGAGGAAGAGGAGAAGGAGGAGGAAAAATGAAGGCATTTAAAAATATATTGTGATCTATCAATAAGATAAGGACTAGTTCATCACGCCAGTCAAATCAAGGAGCATTTCTTAAGCAGTTACTAATTATTAGACATGGCGAAGTTCTAAGTATTCAAAATCAAGTAGCTCTGGGATTACAAAAATAGCTCAAAGAGTGTATAAACTAATAAAGGGAGTCAGTAAGTGAAAAGAAGCTGAAGAGAAAGAGTGGAAAGGAGTAAGAAGTGAAAGAACTCAGTATGCATTACAGGTGATGCAAAGAACATATTGAAGGCCTGGACCTTCTTCTTAAAATAAAAATTTTGAAACAACCAATCAGTCAGAGAAAGAAGTTTCAGATTAGAGACTAACACTGTTTAGAGAGTGAAATCCAGAGGTAAAATAAGCTTCTGAGACAGAGAGATCCCTGTGCCATTGAAAAGAAAGTCTGCAATAGTAAGAATTATAGCTTGGAGAGTAATAAAAATTGATAAAAAAAAAAAAGATTGAAAATAAGGAGATAGGGAGAGAAATGGACAATTAAAGTTCTTATCACCAGCAACAAAACAGATGTAATCAAAGTCACTGATAGAGGGCTTGGACTTAATCAAGAGTAAGGTCACTTCTTGCTTTTTCTGTTCTCTGAATCAAAGGAAGAGAGAATGGACAATGATGCTGAGGAGATGTGATGTTTAAAGCTGGATTGAATTTAGAGATCATGATAGACTGCCTCATTGTTTCCACTAAAGTATGAACCCAAATAATCTACCAAGGAGAAAGGGAGTGTAGGGTTTGTGACTTGAGGAGATAAGAAATTTAGAAGTTATTATAAAAAGTGCAATATAAAGTTAATCATAGAAGAGTAAAGAAAATAAATGTACTGATGTACAGAAATGACATCCTATTTGAGATTCTATAGGAAAAAAATGTTGTCGATCCAGTCATCAAGGTCACTTCAGGGCCAACCAAGATGCTTGCATCTTGAGTATAGCATGATATAGAAGTTTTTAATGCCCACATTTCCTTGCTTTGGATATTCACCAATTCATCAATGTTGCTTTTGAAGTATTGTTTGGGATGATACCCAAAACACTGAAGCTATTACCATAAATTTAAAACATATACATTTAACTTGGTTTTAACTAAGTTTAAAAAAAAAAGTATGGATTTAGAGCCATAATACTTGGGCTGGACTAGCTCTGTGAATGGAAATAAACCATTGTGCCTCAGTGCTTCAGCATAATAATCTGAAAAATGGGGACAATCACATTTATTATTCAATCTGGAGGAAAGTTGTCAGAGAAGTGGTCTGTAACCTATAAAAATGCTATAGAAATGTGAGGTATTTTCAATATTGGCTTAAGGAAATGATTTAAACACAAAGTTGGCAATAAAAGATGAATTCACACTAACTCTCACTATGGAAAATAGATGCTATTAAAAATAAGAAAAAAACAAGTACTTCAACATGGATGTTAAATAATCAAATGGATTTTGAAACCTACAGAGTTTTATTATTCTCTTATTGATGGTTCATATATCACATACTTAATTGACTAAATTAATAATGAAGAATAGCAGTTTAGCACCTATGCAATTCATTTACTATATAAGAATCTTCTAGTTAACTTTTTGGAAAATGGTCAGTTATTATTAATGTATCTCTTGTGCACTGGGCTAACATTAATCAGTTTGAATTAATGTAGTGTTACTTTGATCTTAAGCTGGCATTAATAAGTGCCTAATTATTTTTAAAATGTGCCATGACGGGGGTGGGGAGGGTGGGGGGTGGAGTGAGTGGGTAGAATCAAGATGGTAGAGAATAGACAGGATGTTGTCTGAGTTTTTCCTGTCTTCCCTCAGAATTAAGAGTGGCTCAAGCCTCTGAATGGATTTTGTAGTCACAGAATACACAAACATTGGAACTGTAATAATTTTCCAGCCTAAGATAGTTGGAAGGATTTCAGAAAGGTCTGTTTCAATTGGGTAGGGGGAAAGGCCCCCCCAGCACAGATGTAGCACAGGAAGCTACAGCATGGGGAAACTTGATTCAGGAAGGAACAATGAATCAGTGGAAGGCTCTTAGCCAAAAGCAGCATTCCTTACTTTATCCTGGTTCAGAAGTCCAGATCAGCAGACCAGGTATGAGAATTCTAATGCAACCACAGAAGCCACTGAACCCCAGGATGACAGCTGGGATTGGACCAGGCTAATTGGAGCAGTGTAGAATCTTGCAGCAATACTCCCCCCGTCCCTTCCTGCCCCCCCACCCTGTGCTGTCAGTGAGAAATCCAAATTGACTGGCCGAGAAAGCTCTGGACAATTTTCCCCGTTGCTTAAGAACAGACCTCAATCTTTAAAAATGAGCAAAAAAAGCAAAAAAGAGTTTCAACCACAAAAATCTATTCTATGGGTGACAGGAAAGACTAGAATATAAAAGTAGAAGACAACAAATGCAATATACTTGCAGATAAGACCTCAAAGTGAGGTAGAATTCACAAGGCTACTTGAAAGAGTTCAAAATAGATCTCGAAATAGAGATAAAAGAAAAATGGGGAAAAAAAAAACAATATAAGAGAGTTATGGAAGTTTTGGGGGTAAAGCCAATACCTTGGAAAAAGAAGTACAGAAATTGATTAAAGAAAATAACTACTTTAAAATCAATTTGATGAAACCAGAGGAAAAAATTTACTGAAGACAGCAGCTCCTTGAAAAATAGAATTGGAGAAATGGAAAAAAAAATCCACTGAACAAAACAACTCCTTTAGAAGTACAATTGATCAAATGCAAAAGGAGGCAAAAAAGCTAACTGAAAAAAAATCAGTAAAAATTAGAATTGGACAAATGGAAGTGAATGAATAAAGAATCAACTGATTTTTAATGAAAAATAGAAGACAATGTATAATATGTCATTAGAAAAAACAAGAGACTTGGAAAATAGATCCAGAAGAGAGAACCTAAGAATTAGGTTCCATTTAAATTAATTGTAGCTATTATAAAATATTTGAATGTCTACCTGACAAGACAAAACTAAGGATTATATAAGCACAATTAGAAAACACTTTCCACACAAATAAAATCAATTCTAAACAATTGAAAGAATATCAACTGCTCATGGGAAGGCCGAGCTAATATAAAAAAATGACACTTCTATCTCAATTAATCTACTTATTCAGTGCCATTAAACTACCAAGAAATTACTATATAAAGCCAGAAAATAATAACAAAATTCATGTCAAAGAACAAAAGTTTAAAAATTTCAAGGGAGGGGGGCGGAGCCAAGATGGCGGAGAAGACACACGCGTCTTTCTAAGCTCTTCTCTTACCCTCTTTATCAATAATATATCAAGCCTCAAAAATAGTCTTGACTGCTACAATTCGTAAAGATAAGAAGTAGAACAACTCACCGGCCGACAAAAATCTGCAGTCTCGCCAAAAAAGGTTGGTTCCGGGGCCAGGGGGGATCAGCAGACGGGAGAGAAATTAGGTTCCGAGGAGAGTCTCAAACCGAGGGTGAAGGCACAGATCTCAGCACAAGCGCACAGCCCCAACCCGCAGTAAGGGGCTTTTCCTTGGGGCAGTTGTGATCCTGCACGGCAGGAGGACGCAGCCCGGGTTAGCCTCCAATCTGCACAGGGGGGAGCTCGGCTTGGGGCCATAGAGCTTTTTTTTCCAGGGCCGATTTGCATCAGGCAGAGATGCTGGGCAGAGTTTGTGGCTGTCTGCGTTCTGAGGTCTGCTCTCAGCTGCTAATACTCACAGTCCCACAAGAGGCTCCGGCCTGGGCGGTGACACTTTCACCACTTAGTCTCTAGCCCAGGGCAATCGATAATCCACTCAGCCCTACTAAGCAGTTTGATAGCTGGCCAGTGCTGAATCCACCTCCTGTTGGGGGAAGGGAAAACTCTCACACAGAGCACTCCCATACCTTGGAGCCGGAAATCGGTTTACATCTCTCCCTGTTCTGCAGAGGAAGCTGGTAACCCCCTTGCCTAGGAGACCTACCCTAAAGGCTTTAAAACATGAATAAAAAGATGAAAAGAACTATCGACAGCTTCTATGCAGAAAAAGAGCAGGTCAGCAAACCTGAAGAGACCTCAAACAGCAAAAATGCATCAGACTGTCCTCCTTTACATAATGCTCCTCATAGAAGAGGCCATTAAAAGTCTCAAAAGAGAGTTAGAAGATAAATGGGGAAAGGAAAGAGAAGCCTTACAAGAGAGCAACAACTTCCTGAAATACGAATTGGAAAAAATAAAGAATTCACTACAAAGTAGGATTTGTGATTTGGAAAAAGACAAAGAACCTGCAAGAAAGTAGGATCCATGAATTGAAAAGACAAAGAACACGCAAGAAAGTAGGATCTGTGAATTGAAAAGAAAATAATTCACTAAAAAAAAAATTAGTGAAATGGAAAAAATTCACAGACCAAAACAATACATTCTAAAACTCAATTGGACATATACAGAAAGAAGTAAAAAAGCTATTGAAGAAAATAATTTTTAAAAATTAGAACTGAACAAATTGAAACTAATGATTCATTGAGACAGCAAGAATCAGTCAAGCAAAACAAAAAATGACAAACTGAAAACCACGAATTATCTACTTGCAAAAACCACAGACTTGGAAAATAGATCTAGGAGAGATAATCTGAGGATTATTGGACTTTCTGAAAACTATGATGAAAAAAAAGAGCCTAGATACTATTTTACAAGAAATCATCAAAGAGAACTGCCCAGATGTAATAGAATCAGAAGGTAAAATAGGCATTGAAAGAATTCATCGAACACCTTCTGAAAGAAACCCTAAAATAAAACCCCAAGGAATATTGTGGCAAAATTTCAGAACTATAAGATTAAGGAAAAATTTTACAAGCAGCCAAAAACCATTTAAATACCTGAGGTGCCACAATAAGGATCACCCAAGATCTGGCTGCCTCTACATTAAAGGAAAGAAGGGCCTGGAATATGATATTCCGAAAGGCACAAGAACTTGAGATGCAGCCAAGAATAAACTACCCAGCTAAGCTGAGCATTTTCTTCCAGGGAAGAAGATGGAATTTAATGAAACAAATGAATTCCATTTGTTTCTGAAGAAAAACCAGAACTAAACAAAAATTTGATCTCCAAGAATAGAACTCAAGAGATGCAGAAAAGGTAAAAATAACTCTTGAGAATTGTATTTCTGTTGTGGATATACAAAAAGAATACATGTATAATTTGATTGTACTGATATAACATAAAAAGGGAAGTAGATATGGAAAAGGGATGATGGCAGAATAAGGTGGGAAGGAGGGATAAAAGAGGGGAACCACATCCCACAAAGAGGCTAAGGAAACTTATCATATCTGAGGGAATTTAGAGAGGGGAGGAACATTGTGTGAATCTTACTCCATCAGAGTTGGCTCAAAGAAAAATAATTGACATTTGTTTTAGAGAAAATCTTCCTCGCCTCATTAAAAACGGGGAGAGGAAAAGGGAAAAGAAAAGAGTAATAAGGGAAGGAAGGGGAAAGACTCAAAGGGGGGAGGGAGGGATTATAAAGAGGATAAGTATCGTGATACAAGAGGGGTACATAAGTTTAAAAGGGGAAAGAGGGTTGGGGAGGCAAGAATAAGTAAAGCACTATCTGGGGTTATTAGGATGGCAGGAAATACAGATTTAGTAATTCTAACCGAAATGTAAATGGGATGAACTCCCCATAAAGAGGAGGCAGATAGCAGACTGGATCAAAAGTCAGAACCCTACAATATGTTGTTTACAAGAAACACATTTAAAGCAGGGGATGCATATAGAGTAAAAGTAAAAGGCTGGAGCAAAATCTATTATGCTTCAGGTGAAGTCAAAAAGAGGGGTAGCCATCCTTATCTCAGATCAAGCAAAAGTAAAATTGATCTAATTAAAAGAGATAAGGAAGGTAACTACATCCTGCTAAAGGGTAGCATAAACAACGAAGCAATATCAATATTAAACATATATGCACCAAGTGGTATGGCACTCAACTTCCTAAAGGAGAAGTTAAGAGAGTTGCAAGAAGAAATAGACAACAAAACTGTAATAGTAGGAGATCTCAACCTTGCACCTCAGAATTAGACAAATCAAACCACAAAACAAATAAGAAAGAAATTAAAGAAGTAAATAGAATATTAGAAAAATTAGGTATGTTGGATCTTTGGAGAAAATTGAATGGAGATAGAAGGGAATATACTTTCTTCTCAGCAGTTCATGGAACCTATTCAAAATTGACCATATATTAGGACATAAAGACCTCAAATTAAATGCAAGAAAGCAGAAATAGTAAATGCTTTCTTTCAGATCATGATGCAATAAAACTACATTCAACAAAAAATTAGGGGGAAATAGACCAAAAAGTAATTGGAAACTAAACAATCTCATCTTAAAGAATGATTGGGTGAAGCAGCAAATTATAGATACAATTAATAATTTCACTCAAGATAATGACAATGATGAGACATCATACCAAAATTTGTGGATGCAGCCAAAGGGTAATAAGAGGGAATTTTATATCCTTAGAGGCTTACTTGAATAAAATAGAGAAAGAAAAGATTAATGAATTGTTGCAACTAAAAAACTAAAAAGACCAAATTAAAACCCCAATCAAATACTAAATTGGAAATTCTAAAATTAAAAGGAGAAATTAAAAATATTGAAAGTAAAAAAACTATTGAACTAATTAATAAAACTAAGAGTTGGTTCTATGAAAAAGCCAATAAAATAGATAAGCCTTTGGTAAATCTGATTAGAAAAAGGAGGGAGGAAAATGAAATTAGTAGTCTTAAAAATGAAAAAGGAGAACTTCCACCAATGAAGAGGAAATTAGAGAAATAATAAGGAGTTATTTTGCTCAACTTTATGCCAATAAATTTGATAACCTAAGTGAAATGGATGACTACCTCCAAAAATACAGACTTCCCCAGACTAACAGAGGAAGAAGTAAATTGCTGAATAGTCCCATTTCAGAAAAAGAAATAGAACAGGCAATTAAACAACTCCCTAAGAAAAAATCCCCAGGACCAGATGGATTTACATGTGAATTTTACCAAACATTTAAAGAACAATTGGCCCCAATGCTATATAAATTATTTGATAAAATAGGGAATGAAGGAGTCCTACCAAATTCCTTCTATGACACAGACATGGTAACTGATACCTAAACCAGGTAGGCTGAAAACAGAGAAAGAAAATTATAGACCAATCTCCCTAATGAATATTGATGCTAAAATCTTAAATAAGATATTAGCAAAAAGACTACAGAAAATCATCTCCAAGATAATACACTATGATCAAGTAGGATTTATACCAGGAATGCAGGGCTGGTCCAATATTAGGAAAACTATCAATATAATTGGCCATGTCAATAACCAAATTAAAAAAACCATATGATCATCTCAATAGATGCAGAAAAAGCATTTGATAAAATCCAACATCCATTCCTATTAAAAACACTTGAGAGTATAGGAATAAATGGACTTTTCCTTAAAATAATCAGCAGCATCTATTTAAAACCATCAGTAAGCATCATATGTAATGGAGACAAACTGCAACCATTCCAATAAGATCTGGAGGAAACAAGGTTGCCCACTATCACCGTTACTATTTAATATTGTATTAGAAACGCTAGCTATAGCAATAAGAGCTGAGAAAGAGATTAAAGGAATAAGAATAGGCAATGAGGAAGCCAAATTATCACTCTTTGCCGATGACATGATGGTATACTTAGAGAACCCCAGAGATTCTGCTAAAAAGTTATTAGAAATAATCCACAACTTTAGCAAAGTTGCTGGTTATAAAATAAACCCACATAAGTCATCAGCATTCTTATATATCACTAACAAAATCCAACAGTCAGAGTTACAAAGAGAAATTCCATTTAAAGTAACTACTGATAATATAAAATATTTAGGAATCTATCTGCCAAGGGAAAATCAGAAACTTTATGAGCAAAATTACAGACCACTTTTCACACAAATTAAGTCTGATCTAACCAATTGAAAAATATTAAATGCTCTTGGATAGGGCGAGCAAATATAATAAAGATGACAATATTACCTAAACTAATCTATTTATTTAGCGCTATACCAATCAGACTCCCAAAAACTATTTTAATGACCTAGAAAAATAACAACAAAGTTCATATGGAAAACAAAAGGTCAAGAATTTCAAGGAATTAATGAAAAAAATCAAATGATGGTGGCTTAGCTGTACCAGATCTAAAACTATACTATAGAGCAGCAGTTACCAAAACTATTTGGTATTGGCTAAGGAATAGATTAGTTGATCAGTGGAATAGATTAGGTTCAAGGGATAAAACAGTCAACAAATATAGCAACCTAGTCTTTGACAAACCCAAAGATCCCAGCTTTTGGGATAAGAACTTACTGTTTGATAAAAATTGCTGGGAAAATTGGAAACTAATATGGCAGAAACTAGGCATTGATCCATACTTAACGCGTACACCAAGATAAGGTCAAAATGGGTTCATGACCTAGGTATAAAGAATGAAATTATTAATAAATTAGAGGAACACAGGATAGTTTACCTCTCAGACCTGTGGAAGGGAAGGACTTTATGACCAAAGCAGAATTAGAGATCATTACTGATCACAAAATAGAAAATTTCGATTATACCAAACTGAAAAGTTTTTGTACAAACAAAACTAATGCAGACAAGATTAGAAGGGAAGCAATAAACTGGGAAAATATTTTTACAGTCAAAGGTTCTGATAAAGGCCTCATTTCCAAAATATATAGAGAATTAACTCTAATTTATAAAAATCAAGCTCATTCTCCAATTGAAAATGGTCAAAGGATATGAACAGACAATTCTCAGATGAAGAAATTGAAACTATTTCTAGTCATATGAAAAGATGCTCCAAGTCATTATTAATCAGAGAAATGCAAATTAAGACAACTCTAAGATACCACTACACACCTGTCAGATTGGCTAAGATGACAGGAAAAATAATGATGATTGTTGAGGGGATGGGAAAACTGGGACATTGATTCATTGTTGGTGGAGTTGTGAACGAATCCAACCATTTGGAGAGTAGTTTGGAACTATGCTCAAAAAGTTATCAAACTGTGCATACCCTTTGATCCAGCAGTGTTACTACTGGGATTATATCCCAAAGAGATTATAAAGAAGGGAAAGGGTCCTGTATGTGCACGAATGTTTGTGGCAGCCCTTTTTGTAGTGGTTAGAAACTGAAACTGAATGGATGTCCATCAGTTGGAGAATGGCTGAATAAATTGTGGTATATGAAAATTATGGAATATTACTGTTCTGTAAGAAATGACCAACAGGATGATTTCAGAAAGGCCTGAGAGACTTACACGAACTGATGCTAAGTGAAATGAGCAGGACCAGGAGATCATTATATACTTCAACAACAATACTAGATGATGACTAGTCCTGATGGATCAGGCCATCCTCAGCAACAAGATCAACCAAATCATTTCTAATGGAGCAGTAATGAACTGAACTAACTATACCCAGAAAAAGAACTCTGGGAGATGACTAAAAACCATTACATTGAATTCCCAGTCCCTATATTTATGCACACCTGCATCTTTGATTTCCTTCACAAGCTAATTGTACAATAATTCAGAGTCTGATTCTTTTTGTACAGCAAAATAATGTTTTGGTCATGTATACTTATTGTGTATCTAAGTTATATTTTAATATATTTAACATCTACTGGTCATCCTGCCATTTAGGGGAGGGGGTGGGGGGGGTAAGAGGTGAAAAATTGGAACAAGATGTTTGGCAATTGTTAATGCTGTAAAGTTACCCATGTATATATCCTGTAAATTAAAGGCTATTAAATAAAAAAAAAAAAAAAAATTTCAAGGGAATTAATAAAAAGATGACTTCATTATACCAGCCCTAATACTAAAACAATATTATAAAGCAGTGGTCATCAAATTAAGAAATAGAGTAGTAAGTACATGGAATAGAATAGGTTCATAAAAATTAATAGTCAATAACTATTGTTAGATAAACCCAAAGACTCTAATTTCTGTAATATGAACTTATCATTTGACAAAAATTGTTGGGAACACTAGAAAATTGTATGGCAAAAACTAGGCATTGACCAACACCCTATATAAAGCTAAGGTCTAAATGGGTTCATGATCTAGACATAAATGGTGATAATTATAAACAAATTAGGAGAACAAGGGATAGTTTATTTCTCAAATCTTTGGAGAAGGAATAAATTTATTGCCAAATAAATTTGATCCTTCTAACACCTCTGAAGATAGGTATAGTTGTTATTCTTCCTGATGTACAGATGAAGAAATTGAGTCAGGCAGAAATTAATTGATGTGGTCAGGAGTACAGAGATTATAAGTAAGTATCTTAGATATATTTGAATTCCTTTAAACCTGAATCAACAACCTCTAAAATTCAGAAAATATAAGGTTATCCGAGTCAGAAACAGCAATATATAAGAACAAGGAGAAGTAGAAATCAATTAAGTCAATGATAGAAGAAAAAGAAAAGAAAGGGAAAAAATAAAATAAATATATTTGAAAATGGAAACAAAACCTAGAAATATTTTGAAAGTATCTTGTAATGAAAATGGATTAGATGAAACAGTGGCAGTGATTGATTGTGATGCTATTAAAGAGGACTATTTCTACTACAAAATAAAGTGGGATAATCTTTCCCTAATTAAGAAAGATATCTACATAGAATTTTCAAAGACAAAATTAATGTCATAAGCACAAGTAGATAAGTGGAGAGAAGAAAGCAGTAATAAAATGTGGAAAAGTTTCAGAGAAAATGAAGAATATATAATTTACAATCTTATACATACATTTCAAGTTGCATTTGATTATTATCCTTATGTTATGGCTAATATAAAAAGCAGGTTTTCAATAAATCCAGACCTATACACAGCATGATCCCTGTTGATTATAAGTAATACTTTTTCATCTCCAAATTAAAAAAAAAAAAACAGACTAAAATGACAGTCCTGGAATGCTTCCACTGATACCAACCAAAGAATTGACTCTACTTGTTAAAAGTGAATTGAAGAATACACCTATAAAGGAATTAAAAGGGCTTTGTTTTTAGTTGATGAAAACAGAGCATGTCAAATTGAACATGTTATTTAGGCTATATGTGTATGTATTGCCATTGCTACCTCTGATAGACTCAGTGATCTTCGAATGAATAAGTTCATCACATATTTGACTAGAAATACCACAAAACTGAAAATAATCATAACCACAAAACAAAAGAAACTGGATCTTATACTTTTTTTTCATTGATTCAATGAAACCTGATGATAAAAGAATTGTTTTTAAAAATAGAAAACCCTTTGCTAATGACACACTCAGTGATCTGAGCATTTACCTATATAGACATTATATGGCAACAGAGGACAAAGTGATCATGAACAAGCACCAAACAAGTTTAAAATAAGAATAGTAAGAATATTGATAACTACAGTTCTGGCATCAATAAGTTTTGATATTTCATACATCATTCACAGTTTTAACTTTGACTTCCCGGAAACCTTGAGGAATATATATAGAGTAAAATGAATTAGAAGAGCTAATTATGTAGGGGATTCAATTACCATACTTACTAGGAATGATAGGAAGATAGCTAATGAATTAATATTTTGGATAGAAGAAAACTGGAAAATTCCAAATGAGCTTAAGTTAATGACTGAATTATATGAATGACATGAGAAAAAAGGAAAAAGGAAACATGGCAAGAACTCCTGGAAGGACAAGAGTCAATTTATTGATCTTGAAAAATACACACAATTCAGAAAACAACTTACTTTTGATGTTGTTGCCTTCTAGCTTGGCAAAGGCTAAACAAGAAACAAATTCAAAGGCATGAAAGGAGTGGTGATTCAATTTTTTGTTATAGTTGCTGTTTATTTATTTTTGTTATTTTGTTATGCATACATACATATATACATATATATATATATATATATACATATACAAGAAACAAGAATATTACAAATTTATGATTGCTAGTATCAAAGGGCCAGGAGGGTGGCATAGTGTACAAAGTATTGGGTCAAAAGTCAGGAAGATGTGACTTCAAATTTGGCTCACACTCCTGCTATCTGTGACTCTCAACAAGTCACTTCACCCTGTTCACTTCAGTTTCCTCATCTGTAAAATGAGCTGGAAAACAAAATGGCAAACTGCTCTAGTATCTTCGACTAGAAAACCCCAAAAGGGGTCACAAAAAGTCAAACATGATTGAAAAATGGCTTAACGGTAAAATTGAAAGGGAACTAGAGAAAAATCTGACTTGCATATGACAGGATTATTCAACTGTCAATTTAATGTTAAAGATATAAATACCTTCAAACATTTTTGTACTTTAATAAAATAAAAAATTAAAGAAGTGATGTAATATTAAACTGTAAAACTACATAGAATAATTACAAATATTCTGTGATTGAGCCTGCCTTTTCATGACTATATATATTTTGTTTGTTTGTTTGTTTGTTTTGTGTTTTTGGCCTAGGCTAAGTATATATTAATAAATTTCTACTCCTAAGAGATCATGTTCAATCTCTTATGGTAAGTCCCTTCCCATCTCAGGTTCTTTGGTTTTCCCTAGCAGATCTCTCTTATCTCTGGACAAATTGAAGGGTAAAACTGAAATAGAAAACAACTATATCTCAATCATTAATTAATTAATAAATACAAGTCAGCATTGACTTAGGATATGTTTCTATTTTCCCTTAAGAAGACATAATCAGAGCTTTAAATAGTATATTCATAGATCTGTTCTTGCTCGTATCAAAATTTGAACTATAGGTTCCCATCATCCTTATCAGATTGGGTAAGTCACTCTCTGTCACAATCTCTATATGAATACTAGGTCTGCAATCAATGTTGTATATAAACCGGGATCACTATCAAGACTACTGCTATCAATAATCCTGTAAGAAATCATAGCCATTTTTTTCAGAATTCATTTTTAGTCATTTGATGTGCAGTTTCTATTGATACAGAAATATAACTCCTTATTAATAATAGAATTTAAACAAATGGATATCTCTAATGGTTAAGACGTTAGAAGAGAAATAGGGTTTAGGCTTCTGTATCTACTACTGATTTATTATATAACCTTGGACAAAAGATGGAAACTGCCAGACCAGATTTTCTAAAGTGCATCTCTTCTATTCTAGGCAATGGGTTCCCATTAAGAGAAAAGAAAATCTCACGGATGTCAAAATATTCTAAGGACAAGTACAGCCTTCCATTTATGTTAAAGTATTTCATCCTCGGGTGAAAAAACTAAATAATAAATGAATAGTATAATTCATACCATTTTTTTTATTCTATTGGAGAAACAATAACACTGGGTTGAGAAATTAGAAACCTCTACATGCTTGGTTTCAATTTGCCACTAAATAAGTCACATAACTTAATTGAGGTTGAGTTTTTCAATTTGTAAAATAGTGATATATATATATATATATATATATATATATAAATACCAACTTTCACTTTTCCTTAAATGAGGGTGGGCCCTCAAATTTTCAGTTCTTCCAAGTTATATCATTTAAGGAGAGGTATATTTACTACTTTTTAGGCTTGTGCTCTAGTCTGTGAGTGACCAGAAGATATTATATATATATATATATATATATATATATATATATATATATATATATATGTGTGTGTGTGTGTGTGTGTGTGTATATTTTTTTTACTCTGGAACCGTGACCAAAGCCTGCAAACTCTGACATGTTAGAGCTCCTCCTTGCCATGGGTTTGCCACCTAAGATATTACCCAGATAGTTAGGTATGAGCAAAGCAACAAAGCCCTGACTCTGGTACCAATAAAAAGAAAGCTGTAATCCCCTTTTGATCAGTTGTTCAGCCCCCTGACCATCTATGTGCTGAGAGCTCTGGAAGCAGTCAGTGCTGCTGCATATTCTGTGGTTCCCAAGATCTGCTCCTGATTTGCTGGGTCCCACTTGATACTGGAACAATCTGTACTGGACTGTGCTCTACTCTCACCCAGGTACAACAGACCTTTCTTGTTAACTTCTCTGTTGTCTTTGAATAGAAATTGTTTCACCCTGTCCTTTTGTGCGTTGTGCTGCTCTAAGAATTATTTTATGGAATTATTTAAAAATGTGGAAAGGAATTTTAGAGAGAGATCAAATGAGCAGCTGCCTTTAAAACTCTGTTACCTTGGCTCCACCTTCAAATGAAACTTTTTAATATTATAATAAAATACAATTACATTCAATATAGGGATAGGCAAATATAGATTAAAATTAATTATACACTAAATACTCAAAGAATAAGTGTGTCAAAAAACAAATCATAGAAACAATAAATAATTGCATTAAGATAATGACAATCATGAGGCAACATTTGTGGAATGCAGACAAAGTGATACTTGGAAAAATATGTATATATGTATGTATATGTGTGTGTCTATATACATATATACATATATATGTGCGTGTATGTGTGTGTATGGATGTTTATTAGCAATAACATAAAGATATTAATGAATGGCACATGCAATTAAAATAGATTAAGAAAAAATGACAAACCTTTAGTTAAATGCCATTCTTAAAATCATAAAAATCAAGATAAATTAATAAAATTGAATGAAAAAAATCTGTTAACTAATAAAATTAGGAGCTTGTTTTATTAAAAATAATAAAAACATAAGTCAATTGTAATTTAAAAAGAAAAAATACTAATATCACACAAGCTAGTTATATCATCAGTGAAGACAAAATTAAAGCAATTATTATTTGCCCAATTATGTCTGATAATCTAAATGAAATGAATGAATATTTACAAACATATAAATTGTTCAGATTAAAATGAGAAGAGTACTTAAATGACTCCATCTTAGAAAAAAATTAAATCATCAATAAACTCCTTAAGAAAAAATCCCCAGGACCATATGAATTCAAAAGTAAATTATATGAACTATTTAAGGAACAATTAATTCCAATATATATAGATTATTTTGAAAAAACAGACCAAGAAATAATCCAATGGAATTTATTTTACTACAGAAATATATACTGACACCTAAACCAAGAGGAGCAAAAACAATGAAAGAAAATTATAAACCAATTTCCTAATGAATACTGAGGGAAAAATTTGTAAACAAAATATTAGTAAGGAGATTACAGAAATATATTAAAAGATCATACCTTATAGCAGGTAGCATTTATTCCAGGAATTTATGGCTGGCTCAATATTATAAAAACTATAAGGATAACTAACTATATTAATCACAACAAAAAATTAGCATGATTATTCCAATTGATGCGGAATAAAAGTTTTCTTGGCAAAAGAAAATCCTTCTTCATGTTTGTTTTTTTTAGATGGTATATATATATATATATATATATATATATATATAAAACCTTCAACAAGTATAATTTATAATAAGGATAAGCTAGAACTATTCCCAATAAGATAAGGAGTCAAGCAAGGATGTCCATTATCATCACTATTATTCAATATTGTACTAGAAATGCTTTCTACTACAATAAGAGAAAAAAATAAAATTGAAGGAATTAGTATAGGAAATTAAGAAACAGTCTTTGCAGATGATAAAATGGTAGGTTTGGAGAATCTTAGAAAACCAATTAAAAACTAGTTTAAGTAATTAACAAATTTAGACAAATCTCTGAAAATAAAATCAACCCAATGTCTTACTGAATCAGTGGAAAGTAAGGGGCAAATAATACACAGTAGAAAATCAAGTGTTTGCTAAATACAAAGATCCCAATTTTGGGGTAAATCACACACTTTTTTAAAAAAGCTGCTGGAAAAAAAAATAAGTGGAAAACAGTTTGGCAGAAAGTAGGTGTAGACCAACATCTCATACTATATGGCTAGACAAAATTAAGATGTGTATAGGATTTAGACATAAAAGGTAATCCTGAAAACTAATTAGGGGAGTATAGAATAGTCTTACTGTCATATCTATGAATATATTAGATTTTCTTTAAATAGGGACCTTCCTCCCAAAGAGATACTAAAGAAGAGAAAGGGACCTGTATGTGCCAAAATGTTTGTCACAGCCCTTTTTGTAGTGGCTAGAAACTGGAAAATGATTGGCTGCCCATCAATTGGAGAATGGTTGAGTAAATTGTGGTATATGAATGTTATGGAATGTTATTGTTCTGTAAGAAATGAATGTGTCTGCAAGATGAATACAGAGAAGCTTGGAAAGACTTACTGAGTGAAATGAGCAGAACCAGGAGATCATTATAAACTTCAACAACAATACTGTTTGAGAATGTATTGTGATGAAAGTGGATATCTTTGACAAAGAGAAGCTCTAATTCAGTTCCAACTGATCAATGATAGACAGAATTAGCTACATCCAGAATAGGAAAACTGGGAAATGAGTGTGAACTGTTTGCATTCTTGTTTTTCTTCCCTTGTTTTTTTTTTTTTTTTTTTTATGTTCTGAATCCAATTTTTCCTATGCAACAAGAGAACTGTTTGGTTCTACACACATATATTGTATCTAAGATATACTATAACATATTTAACATGCATAAGACTCCCTGCCATCTAGGGGAGGGGGTGGAGGGAGGGAAGGGAAAAGTCAGACTAGAAGTGAGTGCAAGGGATAATGTTGTAAAAAAAAAAAAATTACCCATGCATATGTTCTGTCAATAAAAAGTGATTTAAAAAAAAAAAATGACACAAAAATAAATAAATAAATGAGGACCTGCCATTTATGCAATCCAATCTGATGTAGGATTCTGGGAGAATGACAGAATAGATCACAAAATTCCACATTTTACAGATTTCCCCTATAAACAAAACAAAGTTGTGCCTCACAGCAAATAATAGACCATTAAAAAACAGATAACATTTGGGACAAAACAGGGTCCTCTAACAACCTGGGAAGATCTGAAGAAAGACCCAAGGATTAATCCATGTGAAGTGTAAACATCTCTGGCTTACTCCTTAGAAACAGCCAGTGGAGAATTCTAGGACAAGGTAGATGTGACAGCCTCAACAGGAAACGGGGAAACTTTTAACTCCCAGACTACATGAGGAGCCAGGAGTCTGAGTTTGGGCAAATTGAAGGAACCTCAGCTGATTGGAAACACAAGACCCAGCTGTGCTGCAGAGAAGCTGCCCTATAAGAAAGAATGAGCACATTGGAAAGTGCAGGGATGCTATTGCCTGTGGGCACTTGCAGGAGAGGGGAGTTCGTAATTTGGTTTTTCAGGTCAGAGGGAAGAGCTGAAGTGAAATTAGAGCCACTATCCCCCCACCTCATGATTAGAGGTGCTTACACTAATAAATCTCATTAAAAAAAATAAGCAGGCTCGCAAATGAGAAAGATCCCAACCATAGACATTTAATATGGGAAAAGAAAAATCCAGGCTTCATCTTCAGAGGAGTTCACTGATGTTAAAAAAAAAAAAAAAAAAAAAAAAAAAAGAAGGCTCTTCCATCCCAGAGTAACATTAAATGGCTATCTACAGAAAAAGAATTTATAGAACCCAAAAAAGGACTTTAATCTCTTCTATTTTTTATATGCTTTCTTGAAATGGAAATTTTTTGTTACATATTTTGAAGTCTCCATGATGTTTTGCATAGCACATGGCAATTAAAATATATATATATATGTTCTCTCTTTATTTTTCTGTCCTTTTTTTTCTTATTTTGTATTTTGTTTTAACTAAATTAAAAAATTGGGAAAAGAAAGCAAGTCAATCTGAAAATAGTCTTCATTTTTATTCTTCTTCTCAATTTTACTGTTGTAGAGTGCAGTTGTTCGCAATGTAGATGACCTGTGAGAAGCGCTGTGCGTGCGTGTGTGTGTGTGTGTGTGTGTATGTGTGTGTGAGCTTTTTACTTACAAAACGTATGTGTAGTCAATTTTTTTACAATGACCTTTGCAAAGCCTTTTGTTCCAGATTTTCCCCTTCTTCCCCCACCCCTTCCCCTAGATAGAAGGTAATCCAATACATTTTAAATATGTTAAAATATATGTTAAATCCAATATATGTATACATACATACATACACACACACACACACACACACACATATCTTGCTGCACAAGAAAAATCAGATCAAGTAGGAAGAAAAAAAACTATGAAACAAAATTCAAGCAAATAGCAACAGAGAGTGGGAATGCTATGTTATGATCTACAATCAGTTGCCACAGTTCTTCTGTCTTGGAATGTAGATGGCTTTCTTCATCACTGTACAAATGGAACTTATTTGAGTCATGCCATTGTTGAAGAGAGTCATGTCCATCAGAGTCAATTGTCATATAGTCTTCTTGTTGCCATGGATAATGATCTTCTGGTTCTGCTCATTTCATTCAGCATCAATTCATGTAATTCTGTCCAACCCTCTCTAAAATTGTCCTGCTGGTCATTTCTTACAGAACAATAATATTTGATAACATTCATATACCATAATTTATTTAGCCATTCTCCAATTGATGGGCATCCACTCAGTTTCCATTTTCCACTACAAAAAAAGGCTGCCACAAACATTTTTGCACATGTGGGTCCCTTTCCCTCCTTTAAGATCTCTTTGGGATATAATTCCAGTAGAAACACTGCTGGATCAAAGGGTATGCACAGTTTGATCACTTTTGGAGCATAGTTCGAAAGAGAAGTGTATATATTTAGCAGAAGTCATTCAGTCATGTATGACATTTCTTACTTATGTAAGCAAATCCGTGATTTTGTCAAAATGATAACTCCTTTGAAGAATTGACAGAGATACCTTTTATGGGCCAGAACTTGAAACAAGGTGCTAAGTTACTGGAATTAATAGAGACAATGCTTATGTACTTAGTTCACATTTTTCAAGTTCACACCTTTAAGAGAGTTGACACATTAATTCACACCTTTGGAGTTCACAACTTTGGGAGAGTTCACACATTGGTTCACACGTTAGAGTTCACACCTTTAAGAGAGGATATATAAGGAGGAGTTCCCACAAGCCCACTAGGGACTTTGGGAAATTCAGAGCTAGGATTCAGTGTGAGATTCACAAGTCAGAAGGATAAGCCCACTAAAGGACAAGCCCACTAGAGGAGGAGCCCATGAGAGGAGGAGCCCACTCTCAGAGGCAAGACAGATTTATTCCATATTCTACCTTTTGTTGACTGGAGGCTTTGGATTCAGAGAGAGCTAGAGGCTGAAGCTGGAAAAGATAAAGGACTAGCGGCAGCAGCTCTTGGAACCATGGAGAGAGCTAGACCTCAAAGAAAACTAACTGGGCTATTTTGGAGGAGATAATAAAGGACTGGACTTTTAACTCCTGGCTGCATTTGAGGTGATTATGACTTTGAACTGAACCTAAGGCTACCTCCAGAAGACCCCAAGAAACCCACTCTCAGAGAATGATTATATTTTAGAGAAGAGAACATTACAGATACCAGTATCACTTAAGAAAGCAATTACCATGGATTGTAGATATGTATAAGTATATAGGTATATGAAAAAATGTTTTAAATCATTCTCAGAAAGACTTTCCCAGTACTCTCAGAACAATTCTTATGAAGGATATCAAATTCACTGTACATCTACAGTATGAGACACAGAAGCACAAACTAAGATATATAAAAGAACATGATATTTATCAAAGATAAAAAGTAACACATCATAAAATGGTACAGTCTCTTTTCCCAGTCTCAAGTGTCTTAAATCAGCACTATTATTCTGACTAAAAATAACTAATATGCCTAGAAGTTATCCAGAGGAGTTTTAATCATCAACCCTCTTCAACTGGAAATCTGAAAAAAAATTAATACAGGTGATGGTCAGTTTATCAGTATAATCCATCAAAAACATTCACTAAATGTTTACTATTCACCAGTAATTGTACTGTGTTAATGAAAAAAACACACACAAAAGAATTATCATCTCTCTGGATGTCTCTGTCTTTGTGTCTTAATATCTTTCTCTGCCCTTTCCAACAAGCTCCACCTCAATACAATATGCACTATATAGAGACTGCATATGGAAAAAAGACAGTGTTGATAAAGATAGTCATAATTAAATATACACTTTGAGTAAATGCATAGACCAAATATATCTTCAAATCATATACACATTTTCAGAGACAATAATTGTCATACTGAGCTAAAGCCTTTATATATAGGTATATGTATATTCATATATATATACACACACACACACATATGTATCACATGCAGATATCTTTCTGTATATATATATATATATATATATATATATGTGTGTATATGCATACACACAGTCATGTATATTTATCCCTTGATTCTTCTTTCAAGTTTTAATTTCTGTTTGTGAGGAACTTACCCTTCTTGACTCCAACAATTTCTTCTCAAAAATAAATCTCATTTTTCAGGTTACAAGTTCTTCCTAGCCATCTAATTCATCCTAAGATGCCTTGATCTAGACTATATTAAGTGAGTCCCTGCAAACATTTTCCCCATCAAATTTTCCTCTAGGGTATAAAATTTCTACCGACAAAAGTTGAGACAACTCAGTAATAGAACTGGTGGTTCAGACTGCTGATTGACATTGCTGGTTGTTTAATAATGGTATAGATTTATTGTCAGTAAGCGAGAATCTAAGGTCAGAGCTCCTGCTTGAGGGCCTGCTATAGCTAAATTTAATATTATAGATACTGATTGACGTGTATTCTTCTGTATCTTTTTAGTAAACCTTGCTTCACTTTGGAATTGAATGTTTCTCCTGTACAACATTTCATATAGGCTGTATCCTGTGATTTGAAATCAATTTTCGTTTGACTTGGGGTTGGGAACAGAAGTGGAGAACAAAGGGTCGATGTCTTGAGACGGACTAGAAAGTGATACACTATTTCTTTTTTGAATAATTTAAGAATTTTTTGAGGAGGTAATATTTCAGCAGTTATTTGAAGTATATAAAGGGACCTTACAGATTGGGGTAGACCGGGGTGTTCCAGGAAATATCCTGTAATAAGATGAGAGTAATAGGATGAGTAAAAATTATGTAGCTCTATAAGTATAAACCATGGGATTTCAGAATTATAGACTTTAAAGAAACAATAGATTTTTGCGGGTAGTACAATATAACCCATTTATTAACTTGTATTTATTCAGCTTTTTACCATTTTACTTTGATATATTTCCAGACTTTGTGCTTTCCCTCCTCCCTCTTCTATAAGAGAAAACATGATATAGTGGATAGAATGATGGATTTAAGGTTATAATGATTTGTGGTCAAGTCCCTGCTTTGATGTGTACTAGCTGAGTAGCTGAGCAAATAATTTGATCTGTACTTGTCTGAAACAAGTGTAATTTGTAATAGAAGGTTACAATCTATCTCACTGCAATATTTCCATATCATAACCTCCTTATATTTAAATATTAATTTCTGGTGTGTGTGTGTGTGTGTGTGTGTGTGTGTGTGTGTGTGTGTAAGAGAGAGACAGAGAGACAGAGACAGAGACAGAAAGACAGAGACAGAGAGAGAGAGACAGAGGCAGAGAGAGAGACAGAGAGACAGAGAAAGAGAGAGAGGCAGAGAGAGACACAGACACAGAGACAGAGACAGAGAGAGACAGAAACAGAGAGAGAGAGAGAGACAGAGACACAGAGAGAAAAAAAACAGAGAGAGAGACAGAGAGAGAGAGAGAGAGAGAGAGAGAGAGAGAGAGATTTCTCTTTATAAAAAGAAGAAACAGGAATCCTGTACTTGCCTCTTTTACTTGCTGTGGTTCACTAGAAGCCTTTTAGGCCTGGTTTCATGTTGGGATGAAATGAGGCATTTATAAGATTTACTTTGTTCTAAGAGAGTAAAGATATACAATAAAAAATAGTGTTATTTAGTATCTCTCAACATTATCCCCTTAGTTTCCACTTGGGAATATGTCTGGTCAGTCAGTCATCACATTATAGTCACTCTAGTGATCTAGGGCACCTACCAAGGGAATTTTTAAGGAAACTAGATATAAAGGTTATATGGGAGTCAAGGAAGAAGAAAAGCTATATCAAAGTAAATGCAGCTGTATCAGGAAACTATTGTCCTACCACATCAATTCATGACCATTCAGGACTTCAAGTTGTCAAGGTAATTTTACATAACAAGATATTCTTCACTATACCATCCACATCACTCAATTTGATAGCAGCAAAAAATTCATGAACATTTTGTGAAGCAAGTCTTGAAAACAATGTGTTACTAGTTCTAGGTCTGAAATCTTTAGAAGTGTATATGACAGGTGTTTTATATGCTGCCAAAAAACTACTAGCATGAGTTCAAACACCTTTTTAAAATTAGTACTCATAGAATAATATTTATCTATATATCTTTCTCTTATTTTCCCAATTTTTTTCTAGCTGAATTTTTCTAATTTCTCATATTGCTGTAATTTACCCTTGGGAATCATTCCCTCAACTCATATTATCACTGGACACTTGGCTCTCCACAGGAGTTACTACTACTGTTAGAAGCTAGCTTTTGAAACTTAATCTGTAAATCCTTTCCTTGTTTTTTCAAACACTGGAACAGAAAAATCAGCTAGTTTGTTGTTGTTGTTGTTGTTGTTTGTTTTGTTTTTTAACAAAGGCATCTTCAAATGGCATGGCAAGAACAATAATTAAAATTTCCCACAGATATACCACGTGTTATGTATGTTGTTTTTTGTAGTTATGGATTTGAAGTTCAAAGAATTGAGGCACAAGTTTATACAACATATATGTCCAACACAACTTACAATTCCTGAACTACAGAGACTCAATATCCTTATGTTCTTTCTTGTTCCAAAGGAGTCTTTTATATAAGATAGTCTTTGATATAAGCTACTCTGCTATGATACCTGTGCTGTCATAATTTGGTAATTTAGTGACTATATTGCTCCTCATAAGGCTGTGTTGCTGCTTCACTGAAGGTTGGGGTCAGTTTTTATGTTGGTTTCTCATCTTGTTCTATCCATTAAGCTTGGGTGGTACCTGGCAGATCTCTGGAAAGCAGCTGCCAGATGGAGCCAGGCAGGCAACAATGTAACTGTGCAGTTGCTGCCAAATATGTCTGGGCAGGCTACTCTGTTGCTGGGCTTTTCTCAGAGTATGGTATTTCTCTGGTAGCCAAAATGATCCACTTAACTCTTGGGCTTGCTCTTTCATTGGCAGTTCCAATTTTCTTTCACATTCAGCCACAAACCAGCATTATGCACTTTTCAACAAGAGTGTTATAAAGCTACCTCACACCTCTCAAATTGTGTAAAATGACAGGAAATGATAATGATTCATGCTGGAGGGAATGTGGGAAAACTGAAACACTAATGCATTGTTGGTGGAGTTGTGAAATGAACTATGCCTAAAGGGCTATCAAACTGTGCGGTGCCATTGCTGGGTCTATATTCCAAATAAATCAGAAAGAAAGGAAGAGGGCCCATATGTGCAAAAATGTTTGTGGCAGTTCTTTTGTGGTAGTAAAGAATTGGAAAATAAGTGGATGCCCATCAGTTGTGGAATGACTGAATAAGTTGTGGTATATGAAGATAATGGAATATTATTGTTCTATTAAAAATGATGAACAAGCTGGTTTTAGAAAGGCCTGGAAAGATTTACAAGAACTGATGCTGAAGAAAACAACCAGAACCAGGAATACCTTGTACAAAATATCAATAAGAATGTGCAATGATCAATGATGAGACTTGGTCCTTCTCAGTTGTTCGATAATCCAAAGCAATCCCAAAAAAGTTTTGGACAGAAAATGCCATCTGCATTCAGAAAAAGAAGGAAGGAGACTGAATGTAAATTAGCACATGCCATGTTCACTTCTCTTTTTTTCTGTGCTTTTTTTAAAATCTCTCCCATGATCTTTCCTTTTTGCTCTGATTTTTCTTTCTCAACATGATTCATAAAACAATGTGTATTAAAATAAATAAATTAATAAAAAGTGGTTTAAAGTTATTTCAGCAAATTTAATGACTTTTCCTTTAAGATTAGTAGAAACTTCTTTCTTTTGCTTCCCTTATAGCTTCAATTCTAAAGAAATGGGAGGTTTAATTCTACTTTCAACCAATTTTTACTCACCCAAAAATCCCTCCATGTTCACTCAGGTTGAATAGTTTCATTCATTGTCACCTAATATGATCCTTTTAAAGTTTTAGGTAGATGAATGGACTCTCCCAAAGGTAGGTGAATATAGACTACACCAGGGAAGTAGGTTCTTTATTAAATTGACCTCTTCAAGGGCAATTACAGTGTTCAAGCTTTCCATCTTTTCTAGGGTAGATGACACCTGTTTTGGACCTGAAGATTTACTTTACTTTTTTTTTTTCCTTTACTTTTCAGTGTCTAACTCTTTTAGCTCTTTTAAACCTTCTGCTAGTTAGTTTCCCTCCTATAAAATCTTCTTTGTCATTCTCACTATTGATAGTCTTTTTTCCCCTTAATCCATCCAACTTGTATTTATTGGCACTAAGGTGCTACAGTAGATAGAAAGCATGAAGTCTTAAGTTCAAGTACTGAAAGAAACATAAGCTAGATGTATGATCTCTGAATGATTTACTCAACCTCTCCATGTTTTAGTTTTTTTCAACTCTAATACAATAATAATAATAAGGGTACTGATTTCATGGTTTTATTGTGAGTGTTAAATGTTTTAAAATATACAAAACATTTTGAAAAGCTTAAAGTACTATAGTAATACTTTCTTCATATAATTATCTTTTTATATATTTTATCTCTCTCAGTGGAATATAAGCTCTAACTTTACTTCAGTTGTCCTGACATCAAATTCTTCACTAATCTGAGGAGTCCAGATTTCTTTTAACTTTTTTACCCAAAAAAACAACAACAAGGACAAATTTTGAGAAAAATATGCATAATTAATCAAATTCTTATAATGACCATATCCACAAAAATATGTCACGTAATGCATTTTCTTCTATTCTTTCTTTATCTCATTCTTCATCACCAGTCCCCTAATATCTTGGTTGATTATTGGGCTGATTGGATATTATATTTGTCTTTATTTGTATTGGCAGTGTTTAGCAGAATGTTTGAGGGAATGCTTGTATTACCCTCACAGGTTTCCACAAGCTTTGATAAATATTGTGGAAGCTCCCAGTAAGGAAAAGGGAGAGATTCTGTCCCACTGTCCCCTGCCCATTGTGATTATCAAAACAGGGGATAGCCTGAGCAATTTGTCTGATCATCCATCTATCTTCTATCACAGACCCCAGCAGTCCCACTAAGGCCTTTTAAGAGTTATTGGAGATCGAACTACTTGCTGGACACTAAAGCTGAAAGTCCATCTCAACTACTGAGTTTGACTGGAGACACTGTGTCAGTGAGATATCACCTTCCACTTTGCTGAAACTGACTCTATCCTCTGCAGAAAAGCTCCAAACTTGGCTACCTAGTATAAAATTCTAACTCAGGATCCTTCATTAGCAGTAAGAAAACATGCCCATCCACTAACATGAATTTCAGGATACAAACATGACTTTTATAAGCATAAATTGGACATCCTCTTCCCCCTCTGCTTCTTTTCTTCTCCCTTTCTTTTACACTTCTTAGAAACCCATCCAATAATTGATAAAGAACCCTATACAAAACCCCCACTTTATTGGACACTGGGATTGTCATGCTGTATAGCAGTTTTTAAAAGAAGTCCTACTGAATCTGATCTTTACTTCCTCACTTTTTTTTTTTTTGCTAAGCAATTGGAATAACTAACCTGCCCTGGCTTACACAGCTACTAAGTGTTAAGTGTCTAGAGCTGGATTTGACCTCAAGGTCTTCTAACTCCAGGAACAATGCCCTATTCACTGAGTCATGTGCCTGGCTGAAAGCCACCTACTCTCTACCAGTCTTAGTTCTGCCACCCAGAGATAAAGAAATAACAACCAATTTTTTTCTATTTGATTTTGGCCAAGGAACCCTGTGCTCATTAAGTGGCTGAGAAAGGAAGAACCTAGATAAGGGTGACACAGGGATTTTGTACTGGACTTTAAGAGATAATTTAGTCTTGGAACTGACTTCCACCACTTTTCTTAGACCTTAGATTGGGGAACAATGGAGTGGAGAGTAATTTCTCTGCTGTACCAATCAGCCCTTGCCAAGGTTTCCTGAGATTGGGGAAGGAGAAGATGGGAAACTCATCCCCTGTTCTCTGTTAAAAAGTCTTATAGACTTGCTTACTAGCTGATGCCAAATCCCATATCTAGAAGATACTGCATCTAGAAGACCTATCCATCAATTGAAGTACAGGTAGACGTGAAACCAAACACCAGCAGATCGGATCACCTATCTTCCTGCTGAGACTAAATTGTGCCCTCTCAAAACAATTGTCATTTGAGAAGCTCAATAAATTTCTGTCCCAAAGCACTCATCTCTAGCCACCATTCTCATTTGTGTATTGGCTCTCTCATAATATAATCTCCTCCAAGATGAGAACTGTCTTTTTTATTATTTCAATTTGAATTGAATTTGGATTATAGCTTATACCTGTTTTGGAACTTGAATTTTATTATTTGAATCAATAATTTGAATTATTATGAATTTGAATTACTTGAAGACATTTACATAGCCTAATTTGAATTTATTATTTGAATTACTTTATAATTATAATTCAAATTATCTGAATTTGAATTTGAAGGTGCTTAGCACAGTGCTGGACTCATATAAACTTGTAGATGTTTATTTCATTCATTCATTTAAAAAAACATTTAAATAAATGTATCACTAATCTGTTCATGATTGTTTAAAACTGTGGAGATTGTTTGCATGAGGGTACCTTCTAAATATTAAAATCGACACCCATGTATAGTTACCAATAATCAGGACAAGCTTTATTATTGTAGCTGAACTATGAATGAATTGGACTGGGCTTTTGGAGATTTCACGTTGCCAAATTCTTTTGATATCTACTTAATACAGGCACATGGCTAAGACCTGGATAGGGAAAAGAAATTATGCAAAATGAGAAGGGTTCATTGAGTGGAAGAAATGACCAAGTCAATTAGATTATATCTCCCAAAATATTGAAATGTACTTGAACAATCTTACATTTTATTTTCAATTGTAATAATTTTTACATTGATAAGTAAAAATTAAGTTCCCATATAAATCACAGACTTCTATATTGTTTGGGGAGGGGGAAAAGAAGTGAATGGACCTATATTATTTTACTCTTTAGTGAAGGACAAAATAGTAGCACATTTCAGTCTTCTTGCTTTTGTTGTTACTTTTCAGACTGTTTACATTTTCCAACATCTTCTGTTTACTGGTCCCATGCTGTTGCTCTTCATTGTAGCTAACTCTAGCTTTTTGCCATGAACTGCCCAATTGATGTGCTTCCTGCTGTTTTTCCTCATTGTTAGAGTTTGAGTATTAGCTTTACTAACCACTGGAGAACTGGCCGTTGGCAGTACTGTCTGTGGGGAGGCCAGGTGCTCCATACATTCTGCAGAATGCTTTCTCTACTCCATTAGCCTGCAGTTTTTATGAGATCCTCTGAGATTGGTTGAATATACCAGGAAGACCTTGAATAAAACAAATTTATTGACTTAGTTTGGAACTTTATTGCCCAAATCATATCTTTTTTGGACTGTCCTTGAACATTTATATATTTCCTTATTTATTTTTAAACTGTTTACATGCTGTTTGTTTCAGAGTATTTATTGTGTATGAAAGTTATAGTGGGTTATTTTGAATTTTCTTCTTCATTTATGCAATTTCCTTTACTCTGCATTAAGATTGAGAAGCACATCTGGGGAGATAATTTATATGAGAATGCCTGAATGGCTATTTTTAAATTTAAAATGTATTTAATAGAGTTCCACAAATTGTTGACAGCAACTGAGTTCAAGAAACACTTAGTAAGTACTACTAACTATATAGTACCGGGTTTGGTGATAGGGACTGAGAACATATTCACAAAAAAGAAGAAAAAAATTACTAACAAGTTTTCATTATAGTTAGGGAGGAGGGAAATTGTGTAATAAAAGCAGAAACTAAAAAACTAAATTGAAGAAGAATAGATTATTCACAACTAGGGGATTATTAGACATTTACATAGCCTAATAAGATTCTCAATTCCCTTTATGCGTATTGTATTCTTTGAACTAAGCTATAGGTATGCTATTGTTATTATTATTTTAATACTAATGAGGAGGTTTTTTTTATTAATGTGTTAGTTATTATATAATCATGAGCTTCTCTTTGAATGATATTTTCAATTCTGAAACTGTAATGTAACATGAATCAGATTTCAACATAAGAAATTATGGATGAGAAGGATGGTAAAGGACATCATCAAAGACATATATGAACAAAAGAAGGATGGTTTTGTTGTGTGGGAGGGAAACAACCAATGGAAAATTTATGTATTTCAATGGAATGCTCAGGGTATCAAGGAAAAGTGAAGAATCACAATATATCTGAAGGATTTCATTTGGTGAATTTATAGGAATATATGGAAGGGAGTCACACAATATATGTAGGAATGAGTAGGTTTTGATGTACATTTTTTGCAAAGAATAACCACATTGATAAATCTTTTGAATAGTAGACTATTGAGAAGCAAATAAAGAAACAGGATTGGAGAATTTAAATGGTACATTCACAGTTGCAGAAGTAGTTATAGATGGATTTGAACATAGATCTCTTCTGCTTTTTCAATCATTGCAATAAAGTTTAGTCTCCTTCAGAAGTTTAAAAACAAATATTATTTTTACTCTTCTTTGAATATATGACATTTTCTCTTCACTTTAAATTAGCTGTGTTAAAAGAATTAAAGGGAAAAAAAGGTAAATATTATTTATGCAAAGAGAAAAGAGGAAGAGATGTAATTATATAGAAAATGTATACCAACTGAGAAAGAATATAATTTTAGGGATCATTTACTAAGTACTACCTTTGTGCAAGAGAGTATACTAGGGAATGCAAACATGACTAAGTAATGGTTCCTGTTTTTAAGGAGATTGCAATATAAAAGGGAAATGATATTTGTGTTTTCATAAAATTTTTCTGTATTTTCCTGAATTCCTTTATTATTTCTCTTAGCAAAATACTTATCTACCAAACATATATAACAGCTGGTTCAACCATAGCCAAGTTAATGATCACTTACCTTGTTTCCAATGATTTGCTATCTCTCTTTCTCTCTCTCTCTCTCTCTCTCTCTCTCTCACACACACACACACACACACACACACACACACAAAGTGTTGTTATAAATATTTGTTTTTCAAGGGACCTTTATTTCCTTAGTGACCTCCTTCAAATACATGACTTTAAATGGGATTTCTGGGTAAAAAGGTGTAAATGACAACTCAAGGCATTCACTACTTTTGTGAATATCCTTGTTAATGCCCACTCTGCATTCACCATTGCCAGTCTCTCCTAATTCCCGGCCCTCAAAGAAATCTCTGGTCACTGTCTTACAGGACAGAGTGCTCGAGAGCAGCCATGTACAAGCTCAAGGTCTTTTATTCACATGTTCACATCCTACCTAGCTGATCTCCTGCTGACTCCCAGTGAACTTCAGTTCAAAGTGAGCAACTTCCTCTTCCCCCCAGCTTAAATAAACTCTATGAGGTCCCACGCACAGCCAATCAGAAAAGGAGATGCCTCCCATTAATTATGCAGATCTCAATGTGACTAGAGTTCCCGCCCATGAGGAGATCCCTATTAGTACACAGCAAACACACTTCTGGGGATCTCAGGCAAAGCCTGTTTACTTCCTGTTGCATTGTATGTGGCTCCTCTTCCTCCTCCAAACCTTACAAAAAAGAATGAAGATTTTTTTTTGCATAATTCTCATTTATTTTCCAAAATGAGTTAATGAATTCAGAGCTCCACCATCATTTTATTAATATTTGTGTATCTGTCTTCCCTTACCTCCCAAAGCATTTTCCATGTCCATTTTTGCCATCATTACCAACTTAAAGGATATAAGGTAAAACTTCAGAGTTGCTTATAATTGTCATTTTTTAAAATCTATGATATATATACATATGTACATAAGTATTTACTTTTCAATAGTATTTTATTTTTCCAAATACATATAAAGACATAATTCAACATTTATTTTTGTAAGATTTTGATATCCAAATTTTTCTTTCTGTTCCTTCACTGTCCCTCCTCAAGACAGCAAGCACTCTGACACAGATCATAAATATACAATCATTCTGAACATATTTTCATTTTAGTCATGTTATGATTGAAAAATCAGAACAGAAAAGAAAACACATGAGAAAGAAAAATAAACAAACAAACAAAAAAAGGTACAAGTAATTAATATCCTTCAATATGTATTCAGTCTCCACATTTCTTTCTCTAGATTTAGATGGTATTTTCCATCCCAAGTCTTAATTATAATTGTTTTGGATCATTGTACTGTTGAGAAGAACCAAGTCTATCATATTTGATCATCATATAATCTTGCTATTTATGGAAACAAGGTTCTCCTGGTTCTGCTCAATTCACTCAACATCAGTTCATATAAGTTGTTCCAAGCTTTCTTTAAAACCAACTTTCTCATCATTTCTTAAAGACAAAAATATTCCATTACATCCATATACTACAACATATTCAACCATTCCTTAATTGATGGGAGTTCACTCAATTTACAATTTCTTGCTACCTCAAAAAGAGCTGCTAAGTACCCATGGACCCTTTCCCCTCTTGTTTGATCTGCTTCACTTATGGAGCTGGTAATGACACTGCTTAATCAAAGTATATGCACAGTTTTATAATCCTTTGAGCATAATTGCAAATCATTCTTCAAAATGGCTGAATCAGTTCACAGTTCCACCAACAATGTATTAATGTCCCAGTTTTCCCATATCCCCTCCAACATATATCATTATTTTTTTTCCTGCCATTTTAGTCAATTTGATTCATGTGAGCTGGTGTATTTTTTAAAACTTTTTTATTTGTATATCTTGTTTTATTTTTTAATGGCTTTTTATTTTTCCAAATATTTGCAAATATAGTTTTCAATATTCACCTGTTTTTTCTTTATTAAAGCTTTATATTTTTCAAAACATTTGCATAGATAATTCTTCAACATTAACCCTTTCAGAACCTTGTGTTCCAATTTCTCCTCCATTCCTCCACCCCTCCCCAAGCTAGCAAGTAGTCTAATATACAACATTCACCTTTGCAAAACCTTGTGTTCCAGATTTTTCTTCCTCCCTTTGCCCCTCCTCCTTTCCTTAGATAGGAAGTGATTCAATATAAGTTAAACAGTGAATTCTTCTCAACACATTTCCATATTCATAAAGCTGTGCAAGAAAAATCAGATTAAAAGGGGAAAAAACAAGGAAGAAAAAGAAAAACAAGCCAATAAACCAAAACAATAACAACAACAAAAGTTGAAAATACTATGCTTTCATCCACATTCTTTCTCCAGAATTCTCTTTCTGGATGTAGATGGGTATTTCTATCATGTTTATTGGAATTTCCTTGAAACATTTCAGAGTTAAAAACAGTTACAACTGTCATAGGTGATCCTTCCATAATCTTGTTAACAGTGTACAGTGTTCGAGTGGTTCTATTCATTTCACTTACCACCAGTTCATGTAACTCTTTCCACACTTTTCTGACAATAATATTCCATTATATTCACATATCATAACATTTTATTCCATAACTGATGGAATCTACTCAATTTCCAATTCCTGGACACTATAAAAAAGGTTGCTACAAACATTTTTGTATGTGTGGATTCTTTTCCTTTTTTAGGATCTCTTTGGGATACAGACCCAGTAGAGATACTGCTGGATCAAAGGGTAACTACAGTTTTATATCCCTTTAAGCATAGTTTCAAATTGCTCTTCAGAATGGTTGGAAAAATTCAAAACTTTACCAGAAATGCATTAGAGTTCTAGTTTTCCCATATCATCCCCCAAAATTTATTAATACATTTTCCTGTCATCTTAGGCAATTTAAGAGATGTGAAATGATTGTCTTAATTTGCATTTCTCTAATCGTGATTAAGAACTTTTTTTTTCAGAAAAATAGAAATGACTTTAATTTCATCATATGAAAATTGTCTCTTCATAATCTTTGACCATTTGTCAATTGGTGAATGGCTTATAATCTTATAAATTTGAGTCAATTCTGAATATATATTTTTAAAATGAAGCCTTACCTGGAGAGACTTACACGAACTTATGCTGAGTGAAATAAGCAGGACCAGGAAATCATTATATACTTCAACAACAATACTATATGATGACCAGTTCTGATGGACCTGGCCATCCTCAGCAATGAGATCAACCAAATCATTTCCAATGGAGCAGTAATGAACTGAACCAGCTAAGCCCAGAGAAAGAACTCTGGGTGATGACTAAAAACCATTACATTGAATTCCCAATCCCTATATTTATGCCCACCTGCATTTTTGATTTCCTTCACAAGCTAATTGTACAATATTTCAGAGTCTGATTCTTTTTGTACAGCAAAATAACGGTTTGGTCATGTATACTTATTGTGTATCTAATTTATATTTTAATATATTTAACATCTACTGGTCATCCTGCCATCTGGGGGAGGGGGTGGGGGGGTAAGAGGTGAAAAATTGTAACAAGAGGTTTGGCAATTGTTAATACTGTAAAGTTACCCATACATATAACCTGCAAATAAAAGGCTATTAAATAAAAAATTAAAAAAAAATGAAGCACTAATCAGAAACACTATATGTAATTTTTTTTTGTCTCCCCCCAGTTTTCAGCTTCTCTTCTAACTTTGGCTGCATTGCCTTTATATGTATGTATACATACATATATATATATATATATATATATATATATATATATATACATATATATGTATATATAATTAAGATTATCAATTTTGCATTTCATAATGTTTTCTAATTCTGCTTTGGCCTTAAATTCCTCTCATCTCTACAAATATGAGAGAGAGATTATCTCTTGTCCTCATAATTTGCTTATAGTATCACTCTTATGTCCAAATCATGACTCTTATCTTGACATAGGGTGTTATATATTGGTCAATGCCCATTTTTTGCCATGGTATTTTCTAGTGTTCCCAGCAATTTTTGTCAGACACTGAGTTCTTATCCCAGAAGCTGGAGTATTTGGGTTTATCAGACAATATATTACTATAATCATTGATTACTGAGATTTGTGAACCTAACCTGTTCCATTGATCCCTACTTTATTTCTTAGCAAGTACTAAATGGTCCTGATGACCACTGCTTTTCACAATAGCTTTAGGTTTGTTAAAGTGTGGCTACCTTTGAATTTGTTTTCGTTAATTCCTTTGAAATTCTTGACCTTTTGTTCTTCCAGATAAATTTTGTTATTATTTTTTCTGGCTCAATAAAGTATTTTCTTGGTAGTTTGATTGGTATAGTATTGAATAAATAGATTAATTTAGGTAGAATTTTCATTTTTGTTATATTGGCCTACCCATGAGCACTTGATATTCTTACAATTGTTTAGGTCTAACTTTGTGTGAGAAATGTTTTGTAATTCTGTTTTCCTTAGCTTTGTCTTTGTAGGTAGACTCCCAAATATTTTATATTGCCTACAATTAATTTAAATGGATTTTTTCATCCTATCTTTTATTGTTGGACTTTGTGGTAACATAGAGAAATGTAGGCAATTCATATCCTGCAACTTTGTTAAGGGTTTTTTTTTTTTTTGTTTGTTTGTTTTTTTGTTTTTTTGATTCTCTAAGTATATCATCACATCATCTGTAAAGGGTGAAAGCTTCATTTCCTCATTGAATACTCTAATTCCTTCAATTTCTCTTTCTTCTTTTATTGTTAAAGTAAAATTTCTAGTACAATATTGAATAGTAGTGGTAATAATGGGAAAACTTGTTTCACTCTATGTCTTATTGGGAAGGCTTCTAGCTTCTCCCCATAACCTATAATGTTTATTGATGATTTTAGATAGATATGAATTATCATTTTAAGGAAAATTGGATGTATTCTTTTGCTCAGTAGTGTTTTTATTTATTTTTATTGAAGTTTTTATTTTCAAAACATATGCAAGGATAATTTTTTCAACAATAACCCTTGAAAAACCTTGTGTTCCAATTTGCCTTCCCTTTCCCTCACCTCTGCCCCTAGATGGTATGTAATCCATAATATGTTAAACATGGTAAAATATATGTTAAATCCAAAATAGGCATACATATTTATATAATTATTTTGCTGCATAAGAAAAATCAGATCAAAAAGTAAAAAAAAAAAAAAAAATGAGAAAGAAAATACATCCAGCTTTGAAGTTAGGAGGATCTGAGTTCAAATCTAATCTTGGACACTTAATACTTCCTTGCTTTGTGATCCTAGGCAAGTCACTTAATCCCAATTGCCTCAGCAAAAATAAATAAATAAATAAATGATTGTTTTCCCAATTTATTGCTTCCCTTCTAATTTTGTCTGCATTAGTTTTGTCCATACAAAAGCTTTTTAACTTAATATAAAACTATTTCTTTTGTGTTCCTTAATGATCTCTAGATCTTTGGTCAGAAACTCCTTCCTTCTCCATAGATCTGAGAAGGTAACTATGCTATGTTTATAATATCACTCTTTATGTCTAGATCATGTACACTTTTTGACCCTATCTTGGTATATGGTAGTAGATGTGGGTCAATGCCTAGTTTCTGCCTTACTAGTTTCCAATTTTCCTAACAGTTTTTGTCAAATAGCTTGGGTGTTTTGGTTTGTCAAACACTAGATTGCTGTAAATTGTCTTGTGAACCTAACTTAACCCACTGATTGACTACTCTCTTTCTTAGGCAGTAGCAAATGGTTTTGATGACCACAGCTTTATAATGTAGTTTTAAGTCTAATACAGATGTTTTTTCATGAATTCCCTTGAAATTCTTGGCATTTTATCCTTCCAGATGAACTTTGTTTATATTATTTTTTTTTAGATCTGTAAAATAATTTTTCTAGATTTGTAAAATAATTTCTTGAGAGTTTGATTAATATGGTATTAAATAAATAGATAAATTTAGGTAGTATTGTCATTTTTATTATATTCATTTGGCTTACCCATGAGCACTTGATATTTTTCCAGTTGTTTAGATCTGATTTTATTGGTGTGGAAAGTGTTATATAGTTGTGTTAATATAATTCCTGACTTTGCCTTGGCAGATAGACTCCCAAGTATTTTATACTATCGACAGTTATTTTAAATGGAATTTTTCTTTGTATCTCTTGCTGCTGGACTTTGTAGGTAATATATAAAAAGGCTGATGATTTATGTGGATGTTTTGTATCCTGCAATCTGCTAAAGTTGTGAATTAGTTCTACCTGTCTTTTAGTTGGTTCTCTAGGGTCCTTTAAATATACCATCATATCATTTGAAAAGAGTGATAATTTGATTTTCTAATTACCTACTCTAATTCCTTTAATCTTTTTTCTTCTCTTATTACTAAAGCCAACATTTCAAATGCAATAGTGAATACTAATGGTGATAGCATTATTTCAACCCTGATCTTATTAGGAAAGGTTCTAGTTTGTCACCCTTACATATGATGCTGGCTGATGCTTTTAAATAGACTCTACAGATCATTTTAAGGAGAAGTCCATTTATTCCTATACTCTTTAGTGTTTTTGATAGGAATGAGTGTTGGATTTTATCAAATGATTTTTCTGCATCTATTGAGATAATCATATTATTTTTGTTAGTTTGATTATTGATATAATTAATTATGTTAATAGTTTTCCTAAAATTGAATCACCCTGCATTCCTGGTATAACTCCTACTTCATCATAGGGTGTTATCCTGGAGATGACTTTCTTTAATTTCTTTGCTAATATTTTATTTAAGATTTGTACCTCAATATTCTCTAGGGAAATTGGTCTATAATATTCTTTCTCTGTTTTCAACCTATCTAGTTTAGGTATCAGCACCATATCTGTGTCATATAAAGAATTTGGTAGGACTCCTTCTTTCCCTATTTCTTTTTCAAAAAGTTTGCATAGTCTTCAAATTAATTGTTCTTTAAATATTCTGTAGAATTCACATGTAAATCCAAGTAGCCATGGACATTTTTCTTAGGGAGCTGATTAATAGCTTGTTCTGTTGCCTTTTCGTTGTGATATGGGCCACCTGCCACCTGCCAGTGACTGCCGGAGATCTAAGTCAAACTTGTAGAATGGATGTCTTCATGTGAGAGGAGGATGATGATGATAATACAAGGAGACTGAAAGCCAGTTGCTATTCTCTGACTTCCCTACTGAGAGGCAGCTACATTGTCTGACCTCTTTCCTCTTCCTTCTCCCTCCAATTTATTTCTTTCCAAGTTCAGGAGCAACATCTGTGTCAGTGAAGGCTGCTTTACAACTCCTTCAGATGTTATGATTCACAGCTGTGGAGTCTTTTGGAGAATTAAGCTGCCCCTTTAGGTATGATCTTTAACACCTTTTCTATAATGGGATTATTCAAGTAATTTACTTTTTCTTCTGTTAATCTGGGCAATCTATATATTTTGAAAGTATTCCTTCATTTCACTTAGATTATCAAATTTATTGACATAAAGTTGGACAAAATAACTCCTAATCATTGCTCTAATTTCCTTTTCATTGGTGGAAAGTTTTCCCTTTTCATTTTTGAGGTTAACAATTTGATTTTCTTCTTTCTTTTTTCTAATCAAATTAACTAAAAGGTTGTCTATTTTTCTTCATTTTCTTCACAAAGCCAACTCTTAGTTTTATTTATTAATTCATTAGTTTTCTTACTTTCAATTTTATTAATCTCCTCTTTTATTTACAGAATTTCAAATTTGGTATTTAATTGGGAGTTGTGGTGGTTTTCCTGGAGGCAAGCCTTAGTCTCAGTTGAAATAAATAATTACTCCAATATCGCAGCCAGCTGGTAAAAATGCAAACGTTTATTTCTCCTTCCAAATTAGCCAGTTAGATTGGACCTAACTCTGCTTGAGCTCTAACAGATCTTGCAGCTTTGTCCTTGGCTTCTTCCTCTGCTTTCTTCAGCCTCCAGCCAGCACCAAGGTAGAAGATACTATGGATCTCTCTTGCCTCAAAGATAGGGCTTATAGGCTTTTCTTCCGGAGTATTCTGCCTCTGAGCCCCTTCGATGTTCTGGAGAAATCCCCTTGAGTCGCTCACTGGAACTGTATTTATGCTACTTCTCTGAGAGTGGGATTGTTGGGATTACCAGCATGCTCTCTAATCTTCTAAACATGTAACTCCATTTAGTTTCTTATGATACTTAGAGCGAGCCAAGATGGCAATAATCACAGCTCTTTCAATTGACCTCTTCTCTTACCCTACTTTATCAATATTATATCGAAGCCTTCAAAATAGTCTTGCTGCTACAATTCTATAAGATAAATAATAGAACTCATCCAGCCGAAATGAAAATCTGCAGTCTCGCCAATAGGTTAGGTTCTAGGGCCAGGGGAGATCTGGCGCAGCAGAGAATGTGGTCTTCGCCCAGGAAGTCTCAAACCGAGGGTTGAAAGCACAGATCTCAGTTCTAGAATCGCACAGCCCAACCTCAGTACGGACTTTTCCTTGGGAGCAGTTATGATCCTGCTCCTGCAGGGGACGCAGCCAGATTAGCCTCAATCTGCTCAGTGGGGAGCTCGGCTTAGGAGCCATAAGGAGCTTTATCAGGGGACCGATTGCATCAAGCTGAGACGCTGGAGCAAGTATTTGTGACGGTCATGCGGACTGCATCTAGGTCTGCGGTCTAGCGGTCCTGCTGGAATCTCGCGGTCAGCGATCCGGAGATCTGCGGTCAGCCGGGCTATCCACAGTCCCAAGGAGGCTCCGACCTGGGGGCAGTACACTTTCACCACTTAGTACTTCTAGGCCATAGGGCAGTCGACTAATCCCTTCAGCCCTCACTAAGCAGTTTGATAGTCTCAGCCAGTGCTGAATCCACTTCCTAGTTGGGGAAGGAAAACTCTCCTCAGAGCACTCCATACCTCAGGTGCGGAAATCCATGGTTTAGAATCTTTCCCTGCTCTCAGAAAGCTAAAGTAACTTCCTTCTCTAGAAGACTTACCCTAAAGGCTTTATAAACATTGAATAAACAGATGAAAAAACTGATTGAGCAGCTTCTATGCAGAAAAGAGCAGAGTCATAAATCCTGAAGAGACTCAAACAGCAAAAAATGCCACAGACTGTCCTACCTTTACATAATCTCATAAGAAGAGACCATAAAAGTCTCAAAAAGTTTAGAAATAAATAGCAGAAAGGAACAAAAGCCTTACAAGAAACTTCCTTTCTTCCCTGAAAATTACAGCTAGAAGGAAAAATAAAAGAAAATTACTAAAGAGGACTATGATGGAAAAGAAAATAAGCTCACCAGAAGAAAGATTGTAATTGGAAAAGAAAATAATTCACTAAAAAAATAGTAGAAATGAAAAAATTCCACAAACCAAAACAAACATTAAAAAACTCAGATAAACAATACCAAAACAAAGCTAAAAAAATAAAAAAATAATTCTTTAAAAATAGAACTGAAACAATTAGAAACTAATTTCAATTCAACAGCAAAATCAATCAACAAAAAACATAAAATACAAACTAGAAAAAAAAACAATTATCTACTACAAAAACGACAAACTTGGAAAATAGATCTAGGAAAGATCAATCAAGAATTTAGACTTTCAAAACTAATGAAAAAACACAAACTATACAAAAATCATCACAAGAAACTACCCAAATTGAATAAATCAGAAGTAAAAAGCATAAAAAATTCATAAACACCTTCAAAAAACCCAATAAAAACCCCAAAAACATTTGCAAAAGCCCAGAAACTATCAATTAAGAAAAAATTACAAACACAAAAAAACAAAACCATTTAAACAAGTACCAAGCAAGATCATAAAAATCGCTACCCCTCCCAAAAAACACTGAAACATAAATATTCAAACAC
The DNA here is from genome assembly GCF_902635505.1 of Sarcophilus harrisii. Lineage (NCBI taxonomy): Eukaryota > Metazoa > Chordata > Mammalia > Dasyuromorphia > Dasyuridae > Sarcophilus > Sarcophilus harrisii. The sequence continues at coordinate 57,076,033 of NC_045431.1, forward strand.
AAAAAATCAACCAATAACTAAACATACCACTAACTAAAAACATTTCTTCAAGAAAAATAACATTATACTAAAACAACATAATTCCTTTATTTCTGAAAAAAAAACAAAATTACACACACAATTTATCTCAAAAAAAACTAAAAACTTCAAAAAAAAGAAAAAACCGAAAATTATATCTATTATGAAAAACAAAAACACATTTATTATGCCCCATCTATAACATGAAAAAGCCAATATAGTAAAAAGAGAATATAGAAAGAGATATAAAAAGAAACATCCCACAAAAAGCTAAAAACTACATACAGAATAAAAAGAAAGAACAATGCAAAATACTCTACCAGAGTACTCAAAAAAAAATAAAAAAAGAACATTTATTTAAAAAAACTCTCTCACCCTCATAAAGCAGAAAGAAAAAGAAAAAAAAAAAAAAAGATAAGAAAAGAACAAAACTCAAGAAGGAAAAATAAAAAGACCATAATATACAAATGACACAAAAATACACCAAATTTAAAAAAATATAAACAAAAACAAAAAAAACAAACAATCACCAAAATTATAAATTAGAAAATCAAATTTAAGAATTAACACTAAATATAGATAGGCATAACTCCCCATAAAAACAAACAATAAATTCAAAATCAAAACCCCACACCATATTTATTTACAAAAACACATTTAAAAGCAAATACATAGAATAAAATCATAAAAGCTAAACAAAAATAACAAGCCATCCCAAGATCAAAATGCACATCACTAACCAAAATCACACAAAAAAAGTACAATCCCAAGCCCAAAATAACAAAAACTACTCCTACTAAAAAAATACACATACAAATAACAAAACTGCACATGCCACCAGTAACTAGCACTCAACTTGCAAAGATAAAATGCAAAAAAACAAACACAAAAACTGCCAGCAAGAAATCCAACACACACTCTCAAATAAACAATAAAACACAAAAACAAGCAAAAAAAAAGTAAAAAACAGCAAAATAACCAAAAAAATAAACTATGAATCTTTGAAAAAGAAACAGAAAAAAAAAAACAACACTACTTCTCAACAATTCATAAAACCCTTCAAAAAGCAACCAAATTAAAAACAAAAACCTCAAAAATAAATAACAAAAGCACATGTCTATTCAGAACAAACACACAAACATCAACAAAAAGAAAACAAACCACATGGCCCAGAAACACTCATGCTAAAAGAAACAATTACGTGACACAAATCCCACATGCCATTAAACACTCAATAGCAACAGCACAAACACCATACCAAAAACATGCAGCAAAATTTTAACCAAAACTACCAAAAACACAAACTCAAAAAAAAAAAAGTAAGACTAAAACTAAAACCCCACACTAACAAAAAACCAATGAACCATCATACAAATAAAAAGTAAAAAACATAACAAATAAAAAAACATGAAACTAAGTAATAAAACAAATTAGTTCTACCAAAAAAAAAACCAAAAAAGCAAACCCACTTTAGCCATCTAATTAAAAAATGAAGAAAAAAAATGCTCCATCAAAAGCCAAAAAAGAACACTTTCCACCAGCAAAAGAAATTAAAAAAAAAAAGATATAACTCAACTTTATGCAATCCATTTGATAACACTAGCAAAACAAAAACTACACTCCAAAAAACACAAAACTTCCCAAACTAACAGAAAAGCCAAATCCTAAAAACAATTCCCCATAATTCCAGAAAAAAAAAAAAAAACACAATTAACATACTCCCTAAAAAAAAATCCCAAGCACCAAAATATAAATCAAACCATTAGCCACAACATTTAAAACAACCCCAGCCAAACCATATAAAACCTCCACCTAACAGCAAAGCCAAAAATCACCAAATTCACTTCACCAACACAAACAGGCCACCCCATACCACATAGCAAGCAGCTAAAACAGAGACAAAAATGACAACATAATCTCCCTAATCCAATACCAGCATACACTACAATACTTAGCAAAACAACACTTCACAAAAACAATCAAACACCAATTACACTACACATCCAGCCAATAATTATATTCCAGGAAAGCAGTATACAAACTAAATTACAATAGCACACTATCCAACCATGTTGAACCCAATTATCATGCCAAAGCCATGCATGATAATACATTGCACCATCCAAACTGCATTCCAAAATCACACTAGAGCAAAACCAAAACTATTTCACACAAAATCACTACAATCTTTTAAAACCATCAATCAAGATCATACTACACGAAAAACATTTAACCATCCCAGACACAAATTGACAAGCAAAAGTTACCACAACACTCACACAAATTACTAGCCCCTGCAACCATGCACTACCCAAACTGAAACTAAGAAAATAGAATAAACAGCATGAAAACAAACTATCACTCATTTACCATGCACAATCAACAACCCAAAACCAGAAATTCTAAAAATTATTGCAAAAACATCAACTTAGCAAATTCATGGATAACCAAAGCACAACATTCCTACATACATCAACAAACATTGCATCACAATACAAAAATCCATTACAAAACACAATAACCATTAAAAATCAACTATCCAGAAAACCAACACTTTCAAAACACAGTCCAAACACACCACAACCAAATTCTAAACAAGTCCCAACACCTACATGAAAAAATATACAAACCTTTAGCGAAAGACCGCCATAAGATAAGCATGAACATACATTACTAACTAACCCCTATTACCCACCAAAATCAAAATCCAAACTATTAATGCAGCAAAAAAACAACAAAGTTCATAGCATGAAAACAAAGAAAATTAACTTCAGAGAAGTTAGCAAAAAAAAATATAAATACAAATATGGTGGCAACTTAACAAACTGAAAAATATATTAAAGCAACATTACAAAACTATTGGTATTGGCTAAGGAATAGATTGTTATCAGTGGAAATAGATTTAAAGGTCTCAAGGATATAACAGCTCATCAAATATAGCAAACCTATCTTTGACAAACCAAGATCCCATGCTTTCTGAGATAAGAACTTCAACGTATGATACAAAATTGCTGAGAGAAAAATTGAAAACTAATATGCAAAGAACAAGACAAAATCATGATCCATAGAACAAAATACACTCAAGATAATAGCTTCAAAAATTAGCGGTTCAATGACCTAGGCATAAATAATGAAAGTATTAATCAAATTAAGGACATACATATAGGATAGTTAATACTCAGACCATGTAGAATTAGTTGGAAGGTCATTTATGAACCAACCTAGCAGAACTAGAGTCATTACTGATCAAAATAAGAAAATTTCGATTATAGCTACAAACTGATAATAGCTTATTTAGGCTACAAACAAAACTAATGCAGACAAGATTGAGAAAGGTAAGCAATAAACTGATAAAACCTATTCTGTACAATCGAAAGTTCTGCATAAAGGCCGTCATTTCAAAATATGAAAATTACACGCTGGCTAATTTATAGACCATAAATCGACCAGAGCCATTCTCCATTTACAAATGGTCAAAGATATGACAGACAATTCTCAGATAAGAAATTAGAAACTATTTCTAGTCATATGAACAAGATGCTCAAGTCATTATTAATCAGAGAAATCAAATTAAGACAACTCCTAAAGATATCACTACCACCTGTCCATTGATTTCGCTAAAATGACCAGGAAAAATAATGCATTGAATATATTGGAGGGATGCCCGGAAAACTGGGACATTGATGCATTGTTAGGTGAGTTGTGAACAAATCCAACCATTTTGGGAGAGTAGTTTGGATCTATGCTCAAAAGTTATCAAACTAGTGCATACCCTTTCAGAGCCAAAGTGTTACTACTGGGATTATATCCCAAAGAATTCTTCAAAAAGAAGGAAGGGACCTGTATGTGCACGAATTTTGTGGCAGCCACTTCTTGTAGTGAGCTAGAAACTGGAAACTGTAATGGATGTCCATCAGTTGGAGAATAGCTGAATAAATTGTTGGTATATGAAAATTATAGGAATTACTGTTCTATGAAATGACCAACAGGATGCATTTCAAGAAAGGCCTGGAGAGACTTACACAACTGATGCTGAGTGAAATGGCAGGACCAGGAGATTCATTATATGACTTCTACAACAATACTAGATGATGACCAGTTCCTGATGGATCAGGCCATCCTCAGCAACGAGATCAACCAAATCATTTCTAATGGAGCAGTATGAACTGAACTAGCTATACCCAGAAAAATAACTCATAGGGAGATGACTAAAACCATTACAGTTAATTCCACAATCCCATAGTTATGTACACACCTGCATTTTGATTTCCTTCACTAAGCTAATTGTACAATAATTCAAGTCTGATTCTTTTGTACACAAAATAATGTTTTAGTCATGTATATAGTATATCTAAGTTATATTTTAATATATTTAACATCTACTAGTCATCCCAAATGCACATTTAGGGAGGGTCAGAGGTAAGTGAGTGAAAAAATTGGAACAAGAGGTTTGGCAATTGTTAATGCTGTAAAGTTACCTATGTATATATCCTGTAAATAAAAGGCTATTAAATAAAAAAAAAAAAAAAAGAAGGGAAGCAATAAACTGGGAAAATATTTTTACAGTCAAAAAAAAAAAAAAAAAGAAAGATACTTATGAGCTCTCTAAAGGTATGAACACAAGCATTGTTTCCATCAGTTGTATTTAGTACCTAGTTCAAGTTCTGGCCCAAAATATCTCTTTCTAAGATTAAATCAACTCCAATGGCTTAATACTTTGTAAAGATTCTAACATCTCCCCTTTTCTTTTGATTTAGAACATAGAGCATCTAACCTCTACTTCTTACAGGAGGTGAGAACTGTCAAAAGGAGTGATCATCCTTCCTGACATCTCAGGAAGGAAGATGAAAATACCAAGGGAAATAGAAAATCAAATCAGATTAGGAGGTTTCTAAAGGGGCTCACTTGAAACAAGATGTACATAAATCCATCAGTATGGGAGGCATTACACATAGTTACATAAGCACATAGCAATATAACACAGGCTAGGAGTAATGTAACAAACAACATGAATTAACGTGATAATTTACACATTTACATTGTCCATTAGTTCATGTGCCAGGAATCCAATGATTCCTGTAAGCTTTGAAATAAACAATTTTTCATAACATGAATCAACATACAGAATTATACATCTCCATAAGTCCTAATAATAGTCCCAAAGAAATCCATTGTCCATTAATATGCCAAGAATCCAATAATAGATTTTAAAGTTATTTTAACAGTCTCATTGTCAACCATGCTCCTTCAGTGTCAAATGTTTCTTGAATCTTCTTTGTTCTGAGGTCTTTCTCTTTATCATCTGGTAATTATATTGGAGCTGTTTGCACTGGACACTGCTCGGTTGGGTTAAAAAATCTGTATTCTCTCCAATTGTAATCCTGAGTGCTTTTCTGTTGGTTGATGACATCAGAGTCCTGAATTTCTAAAAACTCTCTGGGTGTAACCTCAGCTGCTATCATGCCCCACCTGTTCTTTGATTGATACTTAGGAGCTGAGCCCTGTCTTTTACTTTTCTGGGTCAATCTATATTCAGAGGCCCAATGAAAGCCTTGATTGCATTTTGAACATGGTGTTTTGGGTTTTCTCTCACCCTGTCTTCTCATTCTATCTCCATATCTGCATTGGCTCTCAAATGTCCAACTTTTCCACACTGAAAACATCGAAAAGTTTCGCTAGAATTACATTGCCAAGAGAGACCCTGTCTTGCCATATTCATCATAGTTTGGGTATAATAAGCATTTGTGCCCACTGTGGCACAGCGTCTTATGATCTCCTCTAAAGGAGCATCTTTGTCTAGTCCCCATATAATTCTTTTGCAAATCTCATTGGCATATTCCTTAGCCAGATGTCTCGTCATTATTTCTGTAGCAACATTATCTCCAGTGATTCTGATTACAGCTGTTTGCAAACGTCCCACAAAATCTGCAAAAGGTTCATTGGGACCTTGCTCTATTTTTGTGAAAGCTTCCTCTTGATCTTTTTGTCCCGGGAGGGAACACCAAGCTTTTATTGCAACCTTAGAAATCTGCTCATACGCTGTTATGGGATAATAAATCTGTTCTGAATTCTCTGCATACTGACCTTCACCAGATAGTTGGTCAAAAGTGCTTTGTCCAATAGTTCCTGTTTGCCTATTGCGTTGGGCTTGAATCCTACATAATTGATGAAACTCTGAAAGCCACAACAAATTTTGTCCCAGTTCTAAGCATGTTTTCACTATGGATTTCCAATCATTCGGGGTTAAGATTTCATAAAACAAATTATCTAGCAACATCTTCACATAAGATGATGTAGCCCCATAAAGAGTGCAACCCTTTTTTCAAATCTTTAAGTTTTTCCAAATTAAAAGGAGTGTATTGTCTCTCTTTTTGACCTGAAGAGTCAATCTTTTCCATTACAGGATATGCATGTATAAAATCAGATATATCTTCTCCTTTATTTTTTGCTTTAATTAATGCTTCTTCTAATCTTGTCATATTTTGCTTCACAGGAGAAGCTGACTGTGTTTCTGCCTCTCTCTCTTCCTCTTCTTCCTCAGATGAGGAATGATCTAATTCCTCCTGCTGTGAAGTATCACACTCAGAATTGTACTTAACTCGATTACCTGAATTTTCCTTCTTATCACCTAGTTTAGTTGGCACTTTCTTCGTTTTCATTTTAACACTTAAATAACTTCTTATAGCCAGTTGTATTAAATTATATGTATTAAATATGTCTTTAGAAATTAAGTTAGGGCCATTTTTATTACAGAATTGACAAAGATCCTCTCCTACTAAGTCCCATTCATCTAGAGCTAATTCTTTCTCCAGAGAGAAACAAGGACATATGTTCTTAACAGTTTGTAAAAATTCAGTGATCTGCTCCATATTTATAATCAAACCTTCACTTTCCATAACTTTAACAATGCTCTCTAAACATTTTCCTTGTACAGAAACAGAAGGCTGTTTTCTAAAGATCTGTCCCATCTTAGCTGAAATTCTACTTTAATTCTTTTAACAAAATTTCTTTGTCGTACTCACTCTAATTTCTGAGTTGAAGAGACTTTTCTACTCGATCAGGGTCACAGGCTTTTCCACTTAAAATCAGGATCAGAGGCTTTTCTACTGAAATCAGCTTAGGGTCCACGTTCAGGGTGCCAAAATGTGGAAGTTTTCCTGGAGGCAAGCCTTAGTCTCAGTTGAAATAAATAATTACTCCAATATCCAGCCAGCTGGTAAAAATGCAAACGTTTATTTCTCCTTCCAAATTAGCCCGGTTAGTTGAGACCTAACTCTCTGCTTGAGTTGCAGGATACAAAATAAATTTATATAACTCATCATCACTAACAAAATCAAACAGCAAGAGATACAAAGAGAAATCCCATTTAAAATAACTGTGGATAGTATATAATATTTGGGAACCTATCTACCAAGGGAAAATCAGGAACTATATGAGCAAAACTATAAAATACTTTCCACATAAATAAAGTCAAATCTAACAATAAGAAAAATATTAAATGCTCTTGCATAGGGTGATCAAATATAATAATGATGACAATACCACCTAAATTAATCTATTTATTTATCACTATGCTAATCATACTCCCGATAAACTACTTTACTGACCTAGGAAAAATAACAATAAAATTCATCTGGAAAAACAAAAGGTCAAGCATCTCAAGGGAATTAATGAAAAGAAAAGCAAATGAAGGTACCCTAGATAAATCAGATCTAAAACTATATTATAAAGCAAAAGACATCAAAACCATTTGGTACTGCCTAAGAAATAGGGAAGCTGATCAGTGGAATGGGTTAGGTTCACAGGATAAAATAGTCAATGACTACAGCACTAAACAATGTTTAGTGTTTGAAAAACCTAAAGACCCTACCTTTTGGGATATGAATTCACTATTTTACAAAAACTTCTGGGAAAACTGGAAACTGCTATGGCAGAAGCTAAGAATTGACCCACACATAACACTGTATACCAAGATAAGATCAAAGTAGGCTCCTGGTCTATTTATAAAGAATGATATTATAAACAAATTAGAAGAACATAGAATGGTTTACTTCTCAGATCTGTGTAGGACTTAGGAATTTGTGATTCAAGAAGAACTAGAGATCATTATTGATCACAAAACAGATAATTTTGATTATATTAAATCAATTTTTTTTTGTACAAACAAAATGAATGTAGACAAGATTATAAGGAAAGCAATAAACTGGGAAAACATTTTTACCTTCAAAGGTTCTGATAAAGGCCACATTTCTAAAATATATAGAGAATTGACTCAAATTTATAATAGTTCAAGTCATTCTTGATAAATTATCAAAGGATATGAACAGACAATTTTCTGATGAAGAAATTAAAGCTATTTGTAGTCATATGAAAAGGTGCTCTAAATCACTATTGATCAGAGAAATACAAATTAAAACAACTCTGAGATACCAGTATACATCTCTCAGATTGGGTAAGATGACATGGAAATATAATGACGAATGTTGGAAAGGATGTGGGAAAACTGGGATACTGATACATTGTTGGTGGAACTGTGAAAGGACCCAACCATTTTGGAGAGCAATTTGGAACTATGCCCCAAAAATTATCAAAACTGTGCACACCCTTTGACCCAGCAGTATTACTATTGGGCTTATATCCCAAAGAGATCTTAAAGAATGGAAAGGGACCCACATGTGCAAAAATGTTTGTGGCAGCCCTCTTTGTAGTGGCAAGAAACTGGAAACTGAATGGATGCCCATCAATTGGAGAATGGCTGAATAATCTATGGTATATGAATGTTATGGAATATTATTGTTCTCTAAGAAATGACCAACAGAATGATTTCAGAGAGGCCTGGAGAGACATACATGAACGGATGCTGAGTGAAATTAGCAGAATCAGGAGATCGTTGTACACATCTACAATAAGATTATATGATGATCAACTTTGATAGATGAGACTCTCTTCAATAATGAAATGATTCAAACTAGTTCCAATTGCTCAGTAATGAAGAAAGCAGTCTACACCCTGAAAGAGGATTGTGGGAACTGAGTGTGAAACACAACATAGCATGTTCACTCTTTATGTTATTGTTTGCTTGTATTTTTGGAGAGGGTTGGAACTCTGGAAACATATAATTGAATCAAGAACATTAGGGTGCTTATAGTTAAGCACCTACTAAGTGTGATTGATGGGATTAAATATATACTTAATGTGATGTAATGGTGTAATCACTCTAGTTGGCATATACTTAATGTGATATGGTGATGTAATTTTCTACAGTTGGCACATGCTCAGTTGCTGTAGGATGTAATCCTACTAAGGTATTTAAGAACTGAGAGAACTGGGAACTAGAGTCTCAGACACAGAGGAAACACAGAAGAGTATGAGCCACAGACAGAGAAGATGACAGACTCCAGATTCCAAACTCCAGACTCCATATTTAACCATCCTTTCTGTAATTCTCTTGCCTTCATCACTTCTCCACCTAAAGACCAAGGCCTGTCCAGAGATCCTCCAGAAAGCTAGCCCAGACATTACATTTTTTTTTAAATTTTAATCTGATTTTTTTGTGTGTGCAGCAAGATAACTGTATAAATATGTGTGTGTGTGTGTGTGTGTGATTTAACATATATTTCAATATATTTAACATGTATTGAACTACTTGCCATCTAAGGGAAGGGGTGGGGGGGAGGGGAAATATTTGGAACAGAAGGTTTTGCAAAGGTCAATGTTGAAAAATTACCCATGCATACATTTTGTAAATAAAAACTATAATAAAATAAATTTTAAAAAAAGAATTGTGAATTTTATACATATATACATTATATATGTATTATCTTTCTGTCTGTCTATCTATCTATAGAATAGATATAAAGTGGATTTGAGTGAATGACATAATAAGGGATGAAAAAGAGGACTACACTGGATGTAAAAGGAATGAAGGGAGAGAATGATATAAATTAATTCACATTAAGAGGTACAAAAGACCAAATGCAGTGGAGGGGAAGATACAAGGGTGGGCAATGAGCACCACTTGAACCTTACATTCATCAGTATTGGTTCAAAGAATAATTTAGACAATCAGTTAAATATAGAAATCTATCTTATCTGACAGGAAAGTAGGAGAATAGGAGATAAACTAAAAAGGTGGTACAGAATAACAGAAGGAAGGGCTGCAAGGAGAAGTGATAGAGAAGTAGAATACTGATGAGGAGGATAAGAATGGAAAGAAAGAGAGGACAAACCTGAGGAAAAATAGGATGGAGGGAAATATACAGGTGCATTTGTGAATTGGATGAATTCTTCCATAAAATGCATATAGGACAATGAATCTATAGTGTTTGGGCTAGCACTCTGGAGGGCCTCAGGATCAGTGAAAGTCAGGATCAGTCAAAGTATTTGGTCTTTAGAAGGAGAAGTGAAGGTGGCAAGCAAGCTGCTACAGGACTCCTCAAAGATGAATCGAGGACTCGGGAATCTGAAGCCTGAAGTCATCTCTCCTCAGTGTGCTGTGGCAGAGAGAATCTGACCCTCTCTCTCAGCCCTCCAATCCTTGGTTCCAATTACTTCACCTCATCACATTCAGCAAGAATGTGAGCGCCTGAGGAGAGCCATCACATCACCATATCATCTTAGTATATGCTTATAGAACCATTATCTCACATTGAGTAGGCAATTAGCCTTACCTGCTAATCTACTGTCTTAAAGTCAAATACACCTTTTCAGAGTTCCAGCCCTCTACAAGATCAAAACCCAGAATTCTGCAATATGTTGCTTAGAAGAAACACACTTTTTTTCTCCTCCAGCTAGAGGATGGGTTTATCTGCTTGCATCATTCCCCAAACACTGAAATAATATTACCACTTTTTTTCTTTCCCCCCATATTTTAACTTATTCCAGTTTATCTAATTCATATTTTATCTCTGTGTATATTTCATTTTATCTCTTCTTTTTTTGGATATCTTTTTTCTACCTACAGAACCTTAACCTTGTAGAGAGAAAACATTGCTCAAATGAAATGATTCAAGCAGAAGGTGGAAATGTGTGTTGTGGAATGTTGCTATTGTTTTTCCTCTTCTAAAAAGCATGGAAATCCTTTCACTTTTTTTAGTTAGGATTGAGGAGAGCCATGTGAGGATTAAAGAATGAATGCTTCAGCACTATTTACCTAACTGAAATTCCTGCTTGGTAAATTCACTTTTGCTCATTCTAACTCCTGGGGTTTGGGGCAAAATTGATTACACTTCTTCCTACTTCTCATTCTTTACACATTTGAAGGTTCTTGTGTCTTTTTTAGCTATCCCTTCTCCCACTAAAACAATCCCATTGAAAAATGTTTCCTCAGAAATGCTCTTTTCCATCTCTTTAATCATAATGTATTTCAAGAGAAAGACAGTTTACCTGGATGTTGGTGCTATGAAAACTGACTACTTGTCCTAGTATTGGCAGTGGTGAAGAGTTATTGGGGGACAGGTCATTTCACCTTTCCTTCCTTCAATGTGTCCATCTGTAAAACAGGAATTAAAATAACTATCTGACTCTGTCTCATGGTCAAAATGTTGGGAATAAATGATAGTAAGAATAAAAAGTGCTTGGATTCTCTAAAAATAAATGTGCTTTGTATACACATTTCTCTGAAATGGTTTCAATTATATGTTTGAAATCTCCTCCAGGTAAACCAATTTGAGGATCAAGCCAGTAATATATGAAACCATTTAAAATTTGTTTCCCTAATACATATTTTTATCTTCATTCATAGTTTAATGTCATTGTTTACAATGAAAAATAATGAGATGTAAATTATGATTCATTCTACCCAAAATAATCAAGCAATATTAAAGGGTCTTAATTACATGTATATTATCTATAAACCTGTCATGTGTATTTTCCTCATACCATGATTTGCAAAGGTTTGCATATATATACTCTTTTAGTTTTTATCTTGAAAAATTTGTCTTTTGTCTAATGTGTTTTTTTTTTTTATTTTGAGAATTACTGAAATAAAGCCAACATTCTTTAATTGAAAATTTTCCAAATGGCTTAATAATCTCAGACTACTTATGTTCTTAGACTTGTAAGATCCCTAAGCAAACAATTTTATTATCTGGCCCAGATGACAAAAGAAGAAACTATAACCAAAAAACTATGTAATTTCCCCAAAGTCACAGTTTGGAGGTTTCAGGTAAGTTCCTCAGAATACAAACCCAAAACTCTTTCTACTACACCATGTTACCTCTATTATTTGTTGTACTAGATAACCATTATGGTTCTTTCCATATCTGAAATTATATGATTATATAATTTTTTCCTTTCCATTTTTAGTAACCCCTATTCACATTCTATGTAAAACCTCTGCTGTATATCAGAAATGAAATATTTTATCTGAATATATATATATATACATATATTTTTATATATACAGAGCTCTACAAAATCTTCATTATCAATCAGTCAATAAACATTTGATACTATTATTGTGTTGCAGAAATTGTACTAGGCAGTGGCAATATAAATATGAAGAAAAAACAATCCCTAATCATAAGCAACTTCTTATTGTTGAGACAAGTATATACAGAATGAATTTGATGCAATGTAGTTCAATATAAGGTAGTTGTGAGGGGGAAACAAACAGGAAATGTAAAAAAAGACTTCCATATATAAGTTTGGATTGTATTTTGAAGAAAGAAAGGAATTCTATCATGCAGAAGTAAAGAAGGAGCCAACAAAGTCCATAATACACAAAATTGTTATAAATTTCTAAATAGAGGAATAGGAGAGCCTTTGATGGAGTTTTGGAGAAACTACCATTTTTCAAGTGTGATAGAGATGATGGGCATCAACAAATCTTGGTACTTAGTGGTCAGACAGGTGAGAAGAAATGGGAGAGGGTATATCATATTGTCAAATGTGTCCAAGAGTCTGGAAGCAATATGACCGATAAATGATTTGTCCATTTTGAAAATATTGTTAACTTTGAAAGAGAGATCTTTCAACTGACATCAGAAGCAAAAATGAAAATGGTGAGGACTGAGAAGAAAGGAAATAGATGCAATGAGATAATTTGTAAAGCATTTAACATAGTGCCTGGTACATAAGAAATGTTTAATCAATATTTTATACCCTTTCTTCTCACGCTATTCTCTTCCCATGAATATGGACAGCTTTGTTTAACACATTGGGTGCCATCCTGTAGATATCTTGTGATTCCTGATCCACAGGCTATCCACTGGTGACACTGTGTTTCTACATAACTGACCCATCTTCTTTTCTAAGTGATGCAATACTTTAAAACATATACCATGCATGTAAACCACTTGTTTTCTACAATTCTTTGCTACATAAGATGCTGCAGTCTATTCATACCCAGTTATATAGCAAATTTCCACCTTTCATGATGTCACTTTCTATCTTAATGAGATTTCTACTATTTAACTAAAGTAGAGGCTTTCTCTTTTTTCTTGGATGGACTATAGCCAACACCCTCATCAATGAATAATAAAAGAATCTTGCAAGACAGTGAAGGTAGTTTAAGTGAGATAATTTCTCCATTGTAGCTAGAGCCTTTTTTTTTTTTAATTTTAAAAATACATACAAAATACAACAGGGTGTGAAATTCCTGTTAGGGAGAGTCTGGGTCTCTAATAAATTTTCAGATACACTCAGATAGGTTAAGGATACTGAAAAACCTAATGTAAATATTACTATTCATTAAGTAATTTAGATAAAATATATATTAAGCACTTACTCTGTGGCAGGCAGTATGCTAAAGAACTAGATACAAATACAACTAACTAAACAATCATTGTAAGGAGATTACATTCAAATAAAAAATGATATATGAAAGGAAGGTGGACAGTGGGAGGAACAGTGTATGGGCTGGGCAGTTTGTAAAATAGAATACTAATTGGAAATAAATGTAAACAACAGAAGCTGGGAATCACAATGGAAGATTTGTGGCAACTATATAAGGTATATATATATATATTTTTTTTTTCTGATAAGGTACTATGTAGATGTAGGAAGGGATATTATGTAATCCGTTTTGAAATAACTTCAATATAGGTTAATGATGAGGCATGTGAAAGATACATCAAATTCTAATTTCTTTCCAGAAGCAGCCCAAGTCAGAATCGTCAAGATTATAATCAAAAAGTTCAAAAGAGAATTTTTGAGTTATTAAAGATTTAAAATTTCAAATCATCCAATAACCTAAGTTCTGAGTCACAAACTCTCAAAGATGCAACCAGAAAACAGACACAAAATCAGTTGAAACATTGTCAAGTTAAGTGACTCCTTCCCCAATAATAAGAGAAATTTCAAAATAATATATCTTAGTCCTGAGAGGACAAAATTTTCAATTCAGTTAAAAAAATTCAACAAATCATGATAAAGTATTTACTATGTGGAAAACATTATACTGAGTATCGGAGACAGAAAAACAAAAAGTGAACAATTCCATCCTTCCTGGAATATACCTTTTTATGAGTAGAATGTAAACAAAAATAAAAGAAGGGAATAATGAAATTACAGTAGAAGCATAGGGAACAGACTTTTTTTTTTTTAATTATTACCTTTATTACCCATCTAAGTCCTCTGTTTCTGCTAAGGGTACAACCTTCCTTAACTTGAAGCTCATAAACTTGGAGTCAATCCTTGACTCTTCTTTCTCACTCATCCCCTCTCTTCATTGTCATATGCCTAGCAACAAATTGCAAGATCAAGAAATTATATACATTACTAGAAAATAGAAAAAAGTATATATATGTATATATATATATATATATATGAATGTCCATTTTTCTTTACTTCCTTGTACATTGTTCTTTGTTTTTCTGCTGTGCACTTTATTTACTTTATTCTTTTCTCCTCTTTCAATCCCACCCCTACCCCCAAGCAACTTAAGAAAAGACAAATTTATATATACATACATATACATATACTCTCACACACATACACCTCACATACACCTATGTCTTTCCTAACTCTGCTGACTCTTTAATTAAATTCTGCTCCATAATTTGCATTGCTATTAATTAACCTCTCTCCTACCCAAGGATCCCTCCCTTGAATTCTTCCCTCACTCTACTTCCGCATCCTCCCATCCCTCCTCTCATATTTCTTTATAGATTTTTGGAGGGTGCTATAGTTTTCATGGTATATATGTATAGTTGCCTAATGAATCCATTCCTGGTGTGAGTAGATTTTTGGGAACCATGAATCCTCCTTCCAACACCCCCCCCCAATGTCTTTTCTTCCTCTATATCTCACTTATATAACATGATTACTAATTTTATCTTAACTTTGACGATCTTTCTTTTGAGGTACCCTATTGTTGATGTGAATTGTAAACATATAATATACATTTCCCATGTTTAAAATAATTAAACAATGTGTCCTTGTTTAAACAATTTGTTCATGAGTTCCTTAAAACTGATCTTTAATATTCATTGTTACATGTTAAATGTTCTTCTAAGTTTGGATTTGATTGATAGAAAGTTTTGAAAAGTTGCAAGTTCAATGAATGTCCATTTTTTTTCTCATTCTAAATTATAGATGATTTTGCTGGATATGATATTTTTGGCCATAGGTCTAGTTCTTCTAATTGTTGATAGATATATTTCCAGGACCTGTGGTCTTTTATTATGGCTGCTCATAAGTCTTGTACAATTCTAGTTGTAGCTCCTCTATATTTAAATTATTTTTTCCTTGTTTCTTGCAAAATTTCCTCTTTAATCTGAGGGTTTTCTAAATTTGTCAGTAGTTATTATTCTGTGTTTTCCACAAAGGATCTCTTTCAGGTAATAATCAGTGGATTTTTTTCTATTTTTACTTTCTCCTCATGTTCTATCACTCCAGGACAGTTTTCTTGTATTATTTCCTGTATTATTGTGTCAAAGTTCTCTTTTTGGTCACAAATCTCTGGCAGTCCAATTATTCTTATATTTTTTCTTCTTGATCTGTTCTCCAGATTGGTATTTTTTCTTGTAAGATGTTCAACATTTTATTTTTTCATTCTTTATATTCAATTTTGTTATTTCTTCATCTCTCATAGCTTCACTGACTTTCCCTTGCCAGACTGTAATTTTCAAAGAATTATTTTCATTTTTGTCACTCAATACCTTCTTTTCTAGTTGATTAATTTCTTCATATTTTTCTTGGATGGTCTTTATTTATTTATTGTTTATTTATTATGTTTTTCTTCATCATCTTTCATTTGATTTTAAAATTATTTTTTGAATTCCTCTATAAAGTCTCTTTGAGTGAGGAACTATTTCATGTTGCTCTTTGGAGTAAAAGCTTTTTCTATTAAAGTGTGCTCTTCTGAAGATGAGCTCTGATCTTCCCTGTTTCCATAATTTGTTTCAATGGTTGTGGCATGGGGGTTGGTGCCTCAAGCTTCCCTTCAGCTCCCCCTTTGATGACAAAAGAGCTCCACCTTCTTACAAGTGCCAGCAGCTAGCAGCTACCTGTGTGCTGGTTCCTTCTTGCCCACCCTCCCTCCTGCCCTAACTTTAATAAGGATCGTCCTGGTATTCCCAATAAGCAGTAGTTCACTTAGTCTTCTCAGATTTCTCACACAGTTCTGGAGGTGAAAGTTTCTGTTCTTCCTGCTGAGACTTTAGTCATATCCAGCTAGCCTACAAGAGTCCCCACTTGGTATTTCTTAGGAGCTAGCCACTGGTGTTTGCACTTAAGACACAGAGGAGTTTGCACATTACAAAGGTTAATTTCAGCCTGGGGTCTGTCTTCTGTACCCAGAGAATCCTAGTTCTGCCCCAAGTCTTCTTGATTTTTCACCACTCTATGTTTACCTTGAGGCATAAATTTGTTCTATTTGTGGAGGAAATCCAGGGAGTTTGAAATTTACCAACCTGTTCCACCATCTTCACAAAATCCTCCAAGGAAAAGACTTTTATAAAAGCAATCAGGCAGGAGAAGATAGAATGCTAAATTCAGGGAACAGTTATTCGTATAGTCTCATTGGACCATAAAGAAAGTGGTAGGATAGAATCACAGAGAACATAAAAAGAGTCAGAATACTCATGGATCTTGTGGATTTTTTTTGAGGGTGTTAAATATGAATCCTGAATAGATCATGTCTGAACAACAAAGTTTTAGAATAGTACAATAGATGCTACCTCCCTCAAAACCTTCTGATTATGACTTCAGTTTTCCATTCTCTTTCAGTCCTTAACATTTATCACAGTTTCAGGTATATAATAGGTGGTTAATAAATGTTTCTGCACTTGTCTTGGTTCCATAACCCATTGTCCTCGAAGCTTTCTTTTAATATTTATATTTTTCAGGGATTCTATTGTAAAAAATAAAGCATCTGTAAGTTAGCCACTACTCTATTTTTTTTTTTCATTTAAAATATTTTTTAGTATTTTTTCCAGTTACATTCAAAACATTTTTTTAGATTTTTTTAATATATATTTTTGAGTTCTAGGTTCTCTCCTTTTTCCCCACCCACAATTAAGACACAATATATGAAGTTTTGCAAAACATTTCCATAAAAGTCGATTTGTAAAAGAAAACATAGATCTCTCACCTTGATTAAAGTAAAACTCTCTAGAAAAATTAATTTAAAAATAAAGAGGGAGATAGAGAGAGAAATAGAGAATGCTTTGATCTATATTCAGGCTCAATCAGTTGCTTCTCTGGGTATGGATAGGATTTTTTATCAGAAGTCCTCATCATTTTCTTGGGAAAAATAATATTTCATCAGAAAAACTTGCTTTTTTTAAAATAATTACTATTACAAATTATATTTCCCTCATTTATTCTCTTTTTCCTTTCACCCTTTTCCTTCTCAAAAGTGTTTTGCTATGGCACCTCCCTCCACCAATTTCTCTCTCTTTTATCACACTTCCCTCCTCCCACATCCCATTCCCATCCTATTTTCCTGCAGGCTAAGATAGATTTCTCTACTCTTATTGAATATGTATGTTATTCCCTATTTTAGCCAATTTTTATAAGAATAAGGTTCACTCCCTCACCCTCTTTTCCCCCTCTTCTACTCCACTGTAAAATTTTTTCTTGCCTTTTTTGCTTTTATGGCAGTTAGTTTGCATCATTCCACTTCTTTCTTTCCTTTTTTCCCAGTACATTACTCTCTTACCCCTTAATTTTATCATTTTTTAAAAAAAGGATATTATCCTTTTATATTCAACTCATATCCTTGCCCTATATCTATATACTACTTTTAGCTGCCATAATAACAAGAAAGTTCTAATGAATTACAAGTATCATCCTCCCCATGCAGGAATGTAAACAAATAAATCTTATTAAGTATCTTATGATATGATTCCTAATAAACTTCTTATGCTTCTCCAGAATCCAGTATTTAAAAATTAAATTTTTCATTCAACTCTAGTCTTTTTGTCACTTGAAATACCCTGTTTCATTGAATGGCTATCTTTTTCTCTGAAGGATTATACTTAGTTTTGCTGGGTAGGTAATTCTTGGGTACAATCCCAGATCCATTGTTCTCTGGAATATCATATTCCCAAACCTCCAGTCATTTAATTTAGAAACTGCTAAATGTTATGTCAACCTGACTGTGGTTCCACTGTATGTGAATTGTTTATTTCTGGAAGCTTGCAATATTTTCTACTTGACCTAGGAGTTCTGGAATTTGACTATAATGTTCCTAGAAGTTTTTATTTTGGGCTCTTTCAGGAGGTGATTTGTGGGTTCTTTCAATTTATATTTTATCTTCTGGTTCTAGAATATCAGGAGAGTTTTCCTTGATAATTTCTTGAAAGATGATGTCTAGGCTCTTTTTTTTTTTAATCATGACTAAGTAGTTTTTAAATTATCATTCCTGGATCTATTTTCCAGGTCAGTTGTTTTTTCCAATAAGATAGTTCACTTTATCCCCTACTTTTTCATTTTTGATTTTGATTTATTGTATTTTGATTTCTCAAAAAGTCATTAGCTTCCATTTGCTCAAAAACAGAATTGAGCAAATGGAAGCTAATTACTTTTTGATTTTTTTTTAAGAAATTATTTTCATCAGTGAGTTTTTGTAGCCCCTAACTGACTGCTTTTTAAGGTATTCGTCTCCTTATTTGCTTTTTGTATTTCCTTTTGCACCTCTTGTAATTCTTTCACTATTTTTTTCCCTCTATCTCTCTTACTTGATTTTCCAAGTCCCTCTTGAGCTCTTCCATGGTCTGAACCCAATCCTTTTTTTTTTTTTTTTTGAATTTTTGGATGTAGGATCCTTGACTTTGTTTTCACCTTCTGAGTATGTGTCCTTGTCATCATCATAACTTTCAATGGTCAGAAACTTTTTTTTTTGTTTGTTTTCTGCTCATTTTTCTAGCCTATTAGTCTTTTTAACTCTTTTTTGTTTGTTTGTTTGTTTTTAAGTAGGGCTCTGTTTCCAGGATGGAGGGTTTTTTCCTTCCCTTTTTACCTTCTTATGTATCTATTCAATTCAATATTTAGGATCAAATTTTCTGTACATCTCTGGTATTTTCATCAAAAAAACTGAAAATCCCCTATTTCATTGAATTCCTTTTTTTTTCTCCTGAAAGATAATGCTTAGTTTTATATATATTTGAAAAGCTATGAAACAGTGAACAATAAATAACATCATAAAAATGAGACATTACATATTAGCAAAAATTAAACAACTGGTTACTGATAGAGCAGTCATTTCTGAATTAGCTTTGCATGTATACTCAGAAGAAAAACTTATTAGAGCAAAGATTGAAGTGAATATCAGATTATAGAGAAAAGATGATATGGCACACGACTGAAGCCATTTTACTATGATCCATTTAAATGAGTTATTGATTCCTGGAAACTGGGAAAGAGATAAAAAGGCAGTCTTTCCCCATTTATTAAGAAAAAGAAATTGAACAAGTTATTAATCAACTCCCAAACAAAAATATTTAGGGCCAGATGGATTTACATGTGAATTCAATTAAACATTTAAAGACCAATTAATTGCAATTCTATGAAAAGTATTTGGAAAAATAAGGAAAGGAATAGTTCCTTTAATGTCACAGATATGATGCTATTACCTAAACTGGGTAGCATCAAAACAGAAAAAGAAAATTATAGTGCAATTTCCCTAATGAATATTGTTGAAAAATCGTAAATAATATATTAGCAAAGAAATTACAGCAAGTTATCCCAAAATAATACACCATGAACAAGTAGAATTTATACCAGGAATGTAGGACTGGCTTAATATTAGGAAAACCATTAGCATATTTGACTATATGAATAACTAAACTAACAAAAATCATATGATTATTTCAATAGATGCAGAAAAAGTATTTTATAAAATTTAACATCCATTTTTATTAAAAGCACTAGAAAATAAATGGAGTTTTTTTTTAATGATCAATAGCATCTATTTAAAATTTTCAGCAAGCAAAACATTCAGCAAGCTGATATGATTCAGCAATCATATGAAATGGCAATAAACTAGAAGGATTCCCAATAAGATCAAGCATGAAACAAGGTTACCCATTATCACCATTACAATTCAATCTTGTATTAAAATATTAATTTTATCAATAAGAGAAGAAAAAGAAATCAAGAATTAAAAGTAGTCAATGAGGAAACCAAATTATCACTCTTTGCAGATGATAAGATATTATACTTATAGAATACTAGAGAATCAACCAAAAAAACTACTAGAAAATTAGCAAAGTTGCAAAATACAAAATAAATCTATATACATCATGAGTATTTCTATATATTACCAACAAAGTCCAGCAGCAAGAAGTATAAAGAGAAATTGCACTTAAAATAAGTGTAGATAATATAAAATATTTGGGAATTTACCTGCTGAGACAAAATCAGGAACTATATGAACAAAATTATAAAACACTTTCCACACAAATAAAGTCAGATCTAATCAATTGTAAGTATATAAAATGCTCATGAGTATGTAGAACTTATATAATAAAAATGACAATACTACTTAAATTAATCTACTTATGTAGTGCCATACTGATCAAACTCCTAAGAAGTTATTATAGTTATATTATATTATATATAATATAATAAAGTTATATTATAAAAGTAATAACAAAATTTATCTGGAAAAACAAAAGGTCGAGAATTTCAAGGGAATTATGAAAAAATGCAAATGAAGGTCACTTTGATGTATCAGACCTAAAACTATATTTTAAAGCAGTGGTCATCAAAAGCATTTGGTACTGGCTAAGAAATAGAGTAGTTGATCAGTGGAATAGGTTAGGATCACAGGACAAAATAGTCAACAACTCTAGCAATCTAATGTTTGACAAATCCGAAGACTCCAGCTTTTGAAATAAGAATTCATTATTTGACTAAAACTGCTCAGGAAATTAAAAACTTGTATGAAAGAAATAAGTGCTTGACCCACACCTAATACCATCTACCAAGATAAGATCTAAATGGCTTCATAAGTTAGACATAATGAGTGATATTATATACAAGTCAGAAGAACATAGAATAGTTTAACTCTAATATCTATATAAAAGGAAGGAATTTGTGCCCAAAGAGAATTGGAACTCATAATTGAACACTAGATAGATAATTTTGATTATATTAGGTTAAAACATTTTTGTACACACAAAACTAATGTAGACAAGATTTTTAAAAAAGCAATAAGTTGGTAAATCATTTTTACATTTAAGAGTTCTGATAATGGCCTCATTTCTAAAATATATAGAGAATTTACTCAAATTTATAAGAATTCAAGCCATTCTCCAATTGATAAATGGTCAAAGGATGTGAATGAACAATTTTCAGATGAAGAAATTAAAATTATTTCTAATCATAAGAGAAGATGCTCTAAATCATTATTGATCAGAGAAATGCAAATTAAGACAACTCTGACATAACACTATACACCTCTCAGATTGGCTAAAATGACAGGAAAATATTATGACAAATGGAGGGGATGTGGGAAAATTGGAACATGAATGCATTGTTGGTGGAATTGTGAACTGATCTAACCATTCTGGAAAACAACATGAGCTATGCCCAATGGGCTTTCAAACTGTACATTCCTTTTCATTCAGTAGTGTTTCTACTATGTTTGTATAACAAAGACATCCTAAAAAGAGAAAGGAACCCACGTGTGTAAAAATGTTTATGGCAGCCTTTTTTGTAGTGGCAAGGAACTAGAAACTGAGTAGATGCCCATCAAATGGGGAATGGCTGAATAAGTTATGGTATACATACATTATGGAGTATCATTTTTCTTTTCTTTTCTTTTTTTTATTTTAATAGCCTTTTATTTACAGGTTATATGTATGGGTAACTTTACAGCATTGAAAATTGCCAAACCTCTTGTTCCAATTTTTCCCCTCCTTCCTCCCCACCACCTCCCCCAGATGGCAGGATGACCAGTAGATGTTAAATATATTAAAATATAAATTAGATACACAATAAGTATACATGATCAAACCGTTATTTTGCTGTACAAAAAGAATCGGATTCTGAAATATTGTACAATTAACCTGTGAAGGAAATCAAAAATGCAGGTGGGCAAAAATATAGGGATTGGAAATTCAATGTAATGGTTCTTATCATCTCCCAGAGTTCTTTCACTGGTCGTAGCTGGTTCAGTTCATTACTGCTCCATTGGAAATGATTTGGTTGATCTCGTTGCTGAGGATGGCCAGGTCCATCAGAATTGGTCATCATATAGTATTATTGTTGAAGTATATAATGATCTCCTGGCCCTGCTCATTTCACTAAGCATCAGTTCGTGTAAGTCTCTCCAGGCCTTTCTGAAATCATCCTGTTGGTCTTTTCTTACAGAACAGTAATATTCCATAATTTTCATATACCACAATTTATTCAGCCATTCTCCAATTGATGGGCATCCACTCAGTTTCCAGTTCTGGATACTACAAAGAGGGCTGCCACAAACATTCGTGCACATACAGATCCCTTTCCCTTCTTTATGATCTCTTTGGGATATAAGCCCAATAGTAACACTTCTGGATCAAAGGGTATGCAGTTTGATAACTTTTTGAGCATAGTTCCAAATTGCTCTCCAGAATGGCTGGATGTATTCACAATTCCACCAACAATGTATTAGTGTCCCTGTTTTCCCACATCCCTCCACCATTCTGCATTATCTTTCCCTGTCATTCTAGCCAGTCTGACAGGTATGTAGTGGTATCTCAGAGTTGTCTTAATTTGCATTTCTCTGATTAATAATGACTTGGAGCATCTTTTCATATGGCTAGAAATAGTTTCAATTTCTTTGTCTGAGAATTGTCTGTTCATATCCTTTGACCATTTATCAATTGGAGAATGGCTTGGTTTCTTATAAATTAGAGTAAATTCTCTATATATTTTGGAAATGAGTCCTTTATCAGAACCTTTGACTGTAAAAATATTTTCCCAGTTTATTGCTTCCCTTCTAATCTTGTCTGCATTACTTTTGTTTGTACAAAAACTTTTAAGTTTGGTATAATCAAAATTTTCTATTTTGTGATCAGTAATGATCTCTAGTTCTTCTTTGATCATAAATTCCTTCCTCTTCCACAGGTCTGAGAGGTAAACTATCCTGTGTTCCTCTAATTCATTTATAATCTCATTCTTTATGCCTAGGTTATGAACCCATTTTGACCTTATCTTGGTGTATGGTGTTAAGTGTGGGTCGATGCCTAGTTTCTGCCATACTAGTTTCCAATTTTCCCAGCAATTTTTGTCAAACAGTAAGTTCTTATCCCAAAAGCTGGTGTCTTTGGGTTTTTCAAACGCTAGGTTGCTATAGTTATTGACTGTTTTGTCCTTTGAACCTAGCCTATTCCACTCATCAACTAATCTTTTTTTTTCATTTTTTAAAATTTAATAACCTTTTATTTACAGGTTATATGTATGGGTAACTTTACAGCTTTGACACTTGCCAAACCTCTTGTTCTAATTTTTCCCCTCTTACTCCCCACCCCCTCCCCCAGATGGCAGGATGACTAGTAGATGTTAAATATATTAAAATATAAATTAGATACACAATAAGTATTCATGACCAAACCGTTATTTTCCTGTACAAATAGAATCAGAATCTGAAATATTGTACAATTAGCTTGTGAAGGAAATCAAAAATGCAGGTGGGCAAAAATATAGGGATTGGGAATTCAATGTAATGGTTTTTAGTCATCTCCCAGAGTTCTTTCGCTGGGCGTAGCTGGTTCAGTTTATTACTGCTCCATTGGAAATGGCTTGGTTGATGATCAACTAATCCATTCCTTAGCCAATAGCAAATGGTTTTGGTAACTGCTGCTCTATAATATAATTTTAGATCTGGTACAGCTAAGCCACCTTCATTTCATTTTTCTATAAGAAATGATCAGTAGGTGATTTCAGAGAGGCCTGGAGAGACTTTCATGAACTGATATTAAGTGAAGTGAGTAGAACCAAGATAACATTGTACACAGCAAGATTATACAATGATCAATTTTGATGGTTGTGGCTCTTTTCAACAATGAAGTGAATCAGGCTAATTCCAATGGTCTTGTGATAGATAGAGCCATCAGCACCCAGAGGGAGGACTGTGGGAACTAAGTGTGGATCACAACATAGTATTTTAACTTTTTTGTTGTTTGTTTGCATTTTGTTTTTTTCATCATTTTTTTTTCCTTTTTGATCTGATTTTTCTTGTGTAGTATGATAATTGTGGAAATAAGTGTAGAAAAATATATATTGGATTACTTGCCATGTAGGGGAGGGGGTGGGAGGAAGGAAGGGATAAAAAATTCAGAATGCAAGATTTTGCAAGGATGAATGTTGAAGCTATCTAATACATACAGTGATTCTATCACATTAAAATAACCTTTTTGTATAGTAGGGCTGTCTGGCCAACTAATTACCTCAACTATGAAAAAAAAAAAACTATTGCAGGCAATGGTTATTTGAAAATTTTTAATCTTATATTTTGAGCAAATAAATTCCAAGTTTCTAAAAACTAAAATGCTTTGTTCTTCCTTCTTTAAATGAAAACTCAAATGGGAGGTCAAACCCCATTTTTCAGTCTTTTACCCTCAGTGAATGCTTTTGCACATGTGACAAGCACTGTGAGAAAAGCCTTTCAAAAGTCACTTGCAAGAATAATATTTTTTTGGATTGAAGGTTTATTTTTAACTATAAATGTTCCTACAAATGTTCCTTTAAATGGCCTGACAAATGTTCTTGTGAATGTCAACTGCAAATGTTCTTGTGAATGTCAATTCGAAAGGTTTAGGAAAATGGTCTTACAAATGTTTTTGCAAATGTTTTTGCAGATGTAACAACAAGCAAGGATATGGAAAGCCTGGAAGCAGTTCTAAACTGAATTGATCAGTTAATAAATATTTGAAGAACACCTGCAGTAGTAGGAAGAGTACTAATATTGGTATCAGCTGACATGGGTTACAATATCAAATCTGGTATTTGCTACCTATGTAACACAATGTAAGTCATTTCACATCCTTGTATCTCAGTATTATTGGGAATACTGGAGTTATCCTTCAATGCCAATGGTTTGTTCCTTGAATAATATGCTTCATCCTAAGATTATTCAGTTGAACATCAATTTAGTCAGCTAGTCTTAAGTGGATTTTAGAAAGGAGTATTTACCCAGGTGATAACAGTAAGAATAATTAGTACAAAATATTTCCCCAAATCTATAATATACTATCCCATAAATATATGCAGAGTCCAGAACAAAGTGTTACCAGGATTAAAGATAATACTTGGTAAACATGTCATTCATATCTTCTGACTACTGGACATACTTTTCTCTCATATATGGGATGAATTTCTAAATATTAAGGACCTGTACTCACTGGGAGTTCAAAGCCAGTGTAATTGAATTTTGAACACTTCATCTAAAATAATTTCCATAAAATTAAAGAGTAGAAAGTTATTCACATTTAGTGGCCATTATTTCGTTTTTAGTTCTAAAATAAGCTAATCACTGTATACAATAAGTAGTGTGTATAGGATACTCAGGAATAATTGGCATCTCTAGTATCAGGCTATGGTAATCCCCTTTCAGAGTTATTCATCCACTTTGTTGTTTACTTGATGTTTTTTTTTTTTTCTTTAAATCTATGGCTCCATGAAGTTGTAGCATATCCAGTGCTACACTTCAGTAAACCAACTCAGCAAATGGGCTAACCAGGTTGAAGGTAAACTATGGCTCTCAAATGTTAGTGAGCTAAGGAATGTCTACCCTAAGTATATAAAAAATTTCCTAGGGGGAATGGACAGAAGAAACAACATTGTTTTAACTTCTGAAAAGATGACTGAAACAGGTACTGTGGAAAGCTTAGATTTTGGTCAGACATCCAAGATATAGAAGCCATTTACTGCATCATGAGTTATCCCCAATCTTCTTGACTTTTGTCCTGCCACTGGACTTCAATGATTTTGGAAGACAAAGTGAGGCTAAATCTGCCTTGCTTAAATTCATCTCACACACATATCTAGACATCACCCATTATATCCTTCTTTTCAAAATATGAAGTATAAACGAGAAGAAAAATATGTATAATGATGGGACTGCTCTTGTATATGACTGTCCATCCTTTTCTCTCTTCCTAAATAGAGATATGTGTATATGAAGGCAGAAAGACAGAGATGTAGAGAGAGAGAGAGAGAGAGACAAAGAGGGAGAAACAGAGAGAGAGAGACAGAGAGAGAGAGCGTAATGACATTTTTCTCTGTATGTTTCTTTTTTTGAGTGGATATGTGTTATGGAACATTATGACCAATAAAGATTGAAATTGAGAATCACTCAAAAGAAAAAGGAAAGGTGTGTGTTACATATGTCCAGATAGCAATTTAATACATATAAGGAATAATGAAGGAAAAATAGAGCAAAGGAGGTAATAAAATAAATGAATCAGCAGAAAAGAATATGATTTTATCATTTAGCAGGAGCAAGGGATAACTAAAGGAAACCCAGATCTTTCCTTTATAATACAATAAGATAAAAAGGAAAAAAAAAAAAAAAAGGTTCCCAACTCTTCCCTACCACATTGAAAGAAACTCCTATGGCAAATATTTGAGAGGATGTGGATAAAACAAAACTAACCAGGACCAAAACCAAAACAAAACAAAACAAAACCATGATGAACTGAGATCTGAATTGCTGAACAAAATATCCACATCTCTGAGTTCACAAGTATATTTAAATATCAGCTCTTTGAGTAATTATTCACAAAAGGATTAAAGTTCAGGTTTATCCAAAGGACTATGGAGAAGCACAAAGTATCTAAAGGTACTACAGTATCGCTCCCTGATACTTCACTACATACTTTTTAATAATCTGTCTTACATATTCATATATTTATACTTAAAGGGACATTAGTTGTTTTCTAATTCAATTCCCTTATTTATAAATGACTGCTCAAAAAAAAAAGTGAAAACACCATAAAAAGGAGGTGGTCACACAGTCCCTGACATCTCAGGAAGGGAGATGAAAACACCAAAGGAAATGGGAAATCAAATAAGATTAGTGGGCTTCTGAAGGGGCTCACTCTTAAAACATAAATCCATCAATATGGGAGGTATTACACATTATTACATAAATTACATAAGCACATAGGAATATAACACAGGTTAGTAGTGATGTAACAGATAACATGAATCAACATGAGGAATTATACATGTCCTTAAGTCCTAGAAATAGTCCAAAAGGAATCTATTGTCCATTAGTTCATGTGCCAGGAATACAACAATTCCTGGAAGTTTTGAAATCCTGCAATAATCTCATCTTGTGTTAGGAAATGCAATGATTCCTACTGGTTTTCAAGTCCTGCAGCAGTCTCATTATCAGCCATGCTCTTTCAGTGTCAGATGTTTCTTAAATCTTCTCCTTTGTTTTGAGGTTATTTTTTTCTTTTCTGTCTCTCTCTAGGTGCTCATTGCCACCCATCTGTTTCCTTCTCCATCTGTAGGAATACAAGCAAACTTTTTCTCCCAAGCAGTTAACCTATCTGGTCCCTTCTATTTACCACTTTCTAAATCTTTCCTCATCATCTGGTAATCACATTGGAGCTCTTTGCACTGGACACTGCCCTGTTGGTTTAAAAAACCTGTATTCTCCCCAATTGTAATCCCTTTGTGTTATTTAATTGCTTTTTGACTGATAGATCACATCAGAGTCCTGACCTAAAGATTCTCTGGATGTAAACTCAGCTGCCATCATGCCCCACCTATATTTTGTATGATATCTTGGGGCTGGGCCCCATCTTTCATTTCCCTAGGTCAATCTACATTCTGAGGCTCAGTGGAAGCCCTTGTGGTATTTTGGACATAGGGTTTTAGCTCTCTCAGCAGCATGTCTTCTCATCTTTCTCCATATCTACAATGGGCTCTCAGATGTCCAACTTTTCCACACTGAAAACATTGACAACTTTCTCTAGAAGTCCCTTGCCAAGAGGGACCCTGTCTTTCATCATAGTTCATCATAGTCTGGGTATAATAACTACTTGTGCCCACTGTGGCACAGCGTCTTATGATCTCCTCTAAAGGAGCATCTTTGTGTAGTCCCCATATAATTCTTTTGCAAATCTCATTAGCATTTGCCTTAGCCAGATGTCTGGTCATTATTTCTGAAACTGCACTTTCTCCAATGGGTCTTGTGACAGTTGTTTGCAAAGAAATCACAAAATCTGCAAAGGGTTCATTGGGACCTTGCTCTATTTTTGTGAAGGCTTCCCCTAGATCTTTTTGTCTGGGGAGGAAACCCCAAGCTTTTGTTGCAGCAGTGGTGATGTGTTCATAAGCTGTTGTGGGATAATTAATCTGTTCTGAATTCTCTCCATACTGACCTTCACCTGCTAGTTGGTCAAATGTGACTTGTACATTAACTCCTACTTGCCTATTGTGTCTGGCTTGAATCCTACATGATTCATGATATTCCGAAAGCCACAACAAGTTTTGTCCAGATTCTAAACATGTCCTTGCTATGGATTTCCAGTCACTAGGGGTTAGGATTTCATAAGCCAAACTATCTAGTAACATCTTAACATAAGATGATGTAGCCCCATAAAGAATACAACCCTTTTTCAAATCCTTGATTTTTTTTTTTCAAATCAAAAGAAGTGTATCTTCTCCTTTTTTGACCTGAAGAGTCAAGTTCTTCAATCACAGGGTATATATGTATTAAATCAGATACATCCTGTCCTTCATTTTTTGCCTTAACCAATGCTTTTTGTAATCTTGTCATAGGCTGCTTAATAGGTGGTTTTGTTTGTGTCACTGCCTCTCCCCCTCCTCTTTCTCCCTTCACCCATGAAGGGTTAATTGAGGGAAGTAGGTCAGGGTATAGGAAATGCTCCTGCTGTGAAGTGCCACACCCAGAATTGTACTTAACTTCATTCTTATCTGATCCTCCATCCTTTTCACCTAGTTTAGTTGGCACCTCCCCCTCCTGCTCTTTCTTCTTTTTCCTTATTCTAACACTTATATAATTTCCTAAAGCCAGTTATATTAAATTATATGTATTGTGTGTCTTTGGAAATTGAGTCAGGTCCATTTTTATTGTGGAATTGATATAGTTGCTCTCCTACTAATTTTTATTCCTCTAGATCCGATTCTTTTTTTATAGAGAACTAAGGAGATATATACTATACAGTTTCTAAAAGTTCAGTGATCTGCTCCTCAATTCTAATCAAACCTTGGCTTTTCATAACCCTGACAATCCTCTCTACACATTTTCCTTGAAGCGAAACAAAAGACTATCTTCTAATCTATCCCATTTTAGCTGAAATTCTACTTTAGCTCTTTAACAAAGTTTCCTTGTTGTACTCACCCTAATTTCTGGGGCGAGGAGACTTTCCCACTGGATCAGGATCATGTCTGCCCTATGTTGGGCACCAAAATGTAATGTTCTTCTCTAAAATTTCATGTTCTCTGGGAGCAGATTTCTTGGGGGGCTTCTGAAGGCAGCCTTAGTTTCAATTCAATTCAATAATAACCTCAAATGCAGCCAGGAGTTAAAGTCCAAATCCTTTATTTTTTCTATTCAAGTCTTATTCTTTCTTGGGCCTGGTTAGCTTTCTTAGAGGCCTATCTCTCTCCTTGGTTCCAAGAGCTCCTGCCTCTAATCCTTTGCCTCTGTCATCTTCAGCCTCTAGCTCCCACAAAATTTCTCCAGCCAGCAAAAAGGTGAAAGTTGGAATGAATCTGACTCCACCTCTGAGAGTGGGCTTGTGGGCTTCAGTCTTGTGAATCTCCTGGACTCAATATTGGTTGAGGCTCCTAGCTTATATATGCTCTCTTAAAGGTGTGAATCTTGAAGGTAAGAAAAGTGTGAACTCTAATAAGTACTAAGTTCATTAGTGAACTAGAGAACTGTTAAGTACTATGCTAAATTAGATAATTATTGTCTCCATCAATTCCAGTGACTTAGCATCTTGTAAGAATTCTAACAAAAAACAATTCAAAAGAAATAAAAGAGCCAAAAATGGTAGACCTCACCCATATGTAGCACCATCAAAAATCACAAAAGAACATTCTATTATTAAGAAGAAAGAGAGAAATCCAATTTAAGGAAGTTTACTATAGGAAGTATTTTCAATTGATGTCAAAATGATTTACTGTCCTTATATTCTGTCCAAATATTATGGGTCATCAGAAATATACAGAATGACATATTGGTTTCACTATACATTTATTTCAAGTTCTGTTTTATTTATCACTTAGCAACTTAAGCAGGAAAAAAAAATGTCTCCATAAGACTATTAAAAGGAAGATTTTTAAGCAAGTACTCTTAGTCAACATGACAAAACCAGCAAGGTCAAGTCACCATCCGTATATCTTTGAGGCTGTAAAAGCATTAAGAGGATTGGCAGTTTTAAAAATAAATTGTGATTTATTTTTGTCTCTGAAATTTCCTACCTGAATGCAGCTGCATTTGAACAGGGGCAAAGATGCTGTCCTCTACTCAAACTTTTCCAGCCATCTCTGTTTAAAAGTCCATAAAACAAAGTATTGAAATGAAGGTTGCATTGATTTCCTGCAAGTTATTGCAAGGTAAGAGGAAACCGTTCTCTTCAAGTCAATCAATGTAATCTACATTAAAGTACATTGTCTCTTATGGTGCCAGGAAACATTCAGTGTGCTCCATTATCCAAGGGTCGGCTTTGACCACCTAATTTTGTCAGTCTCAGATTTATGGTTCTAAGTCCCCACCACCTTACAGTCAGCAGGATT
Organism: Sarcophilus harrisii; assembly: GCF_902635505.1. Taxonomy (NCBI): domain Eukaryota; kingdom Metazoa; phylum Chordata; class Mammalia; order Dasyuromorphia; family Dasyuridae; genus Sarcophilus; species Sarcophilus harrisii. The sequence goes on from NC_045431.1 coordinate 57,107,209, forward strand.
GGTCAACCTTCACAAGATCTAATTTTAGGGTTGTTGTTGTTGTATTTTTTTTCCTTGTGGTTTCCTCACAGAGTTCATTAGTTCCTAACTTCTGGTTAATGATAAATGGATAGATACTATTCTTTTTTGACAGAGAAATACAGAGCCTTGGTCATTTTAAATATCCAATATACTCATTCTTATTTATAATTCCATAATATTTATATCTACTTACTCATTCATTATCTCTACTTTACTGAGTCAATATTTTAGAAATATTAAATTAAAATATTGTTTTAAAATATGACTAAGATATTTTTATAAAACAAAAATCACTTGGCATTTCTTATCTCCCATATTTCAAATGGCAATATGATATGTATTTGGACTTATTTTGTTTTCTGTTGTTTCTTTACATAGGATCACAGTAAGGAATGGATTTGTGATTTCATTGATTAAGGAGTAAGAGGTTAAGGCTTCCAGGTGAGAAAATTCTCTATTAATTCAGGTTGGGATCTTTTTTGTAACTTTATCATCTTAGAAGGCTATGTTTGATTATTTTTAAAATTTCCTTCTAATCATTTTTATCTGTGGCAAAAACTCACTGTATGACACATCACTTAAAATAATATATGCCTGATTAAATATATATATATATATACACACATATAATATATGTAAAATAAAGTCCTAGTCAGTTAGACAAATTATCACGTATCTTAAAGCTGTTAAATTATGCAACCCTGTCAAATGTTATAAAATATTTATAATAAGATTATGTTTAACAAAAATGTAATATATAATAAAATATTATTTATATATTAGATATAACATTATTTTATAATTATATTATAATTAAGTAGATAAATATTACAATAGATTATAATACAGCAATATATATATATATGGAACATATGATAGAGGAAAGAATCAAAGATGGATCTAAGATTACAAACCTTCTACTCTAACAGAATAGTAGTGGAAGACTGAGAAATTGGTGTAGAACAAGTTTGAGAAGTAATGATAAGTAATTTTGTCACAGACTTTTTTGATTTTAAGTGAGAAAATGATATCTAAATAGAGATATTTAGTAGTCACTTTGAAATGTCAGACTAGAAATCTGAGGGTATGGGTACAAATATAATTTGAAGAGTAACCTGCTTAGAGTTAATAATCAAAATAAAAATGGATTGAATTCCATAGGAAATAGAGAGGAAGGTCTAGGATAGAACCTTGGGTACTATTCAACTACCAAAAAGACCTTAAGAAGGGAGTAAAGAGCAAAAGAAGGATTAAGTAGAGAAGCAAAGAGGCACTTGGAAACACTGAGGAATTGGCACATTGTGTCAAATGATGAGATACAAAGAAATATATAGACAGGAAAGGGAACTGTAATTAGATTTAGCAAAAAACTATTATTAGTATAGAGGGAAGGAATAGTAAAGTGATTAGAACAGAATACAGATGAATGAGAGATGAAAAAAATTAATACAAGTAACACAAACTATATTTTCTAGGAATATGACCTGGAATGAGAGGAGAGGCATAAGCTAATATATTAAAAGACTGGCAAGGTGAATAGAAAATTTACTTGTTTGTTTTTGAGAGAATATACCTGATAGGTTCTCATATGACTAAAGGAAAAGCTGAGTGTGCATCTTCTGAACATTTCTTAAAATCCTTCCAGGATTTTAATCACTAATGATCACTTAAAAGCAAAAGAGACAGGACTTCCGGCCAAGATGGCAGAGAAGACACACACATCTATTTAAGCTCTGTCTTTGCTCTTGGAATACTTTCATGATAAAGATTCGGAATTAGTGCTTGACTGAAAAAAACACAAATAATTACCAATAGAAGTTATCCTCGAAATTTGCCAGAAAAGGTCTATTTTTGCACATGGGTGGGGGCAGTTAGATCGGGCGCAGACTGAAGGCAGACAGCTGCAGCACAGCAGCAGAGTAAGATGGGTAGCTCACAGCTGAGCAGACCTGAGGGTGGAAAGATGCGATCTTAGCCATTTCTGCAGGGAGAGCTTTACCACAGTGTAGCTACTTTGCCCTGGCAGCAAGTCAGTAGACCAGTAGAGAAGCTATAAACACAAGGGGTAAAGACTATAACCTGGAAAGGCTAGGGTTTCTCAGGACCTGGCCACACCCACCTGGAGTGTTTCAGGAGGATCTCAGAGTTTCAGAGCAACCCTAAATGCCTCACTGCTGCCCCTTGCAGTCTGTAGAAAAAACTCAGTAATACCATCCATACCCAACCAAAAAAACAACAAAACAACAACAACAACAACAAACAAACAAACAAACAAAAATCAAGCAGACTGCATTTTTTTTGTTGTTTTTTTTAGTTTGTTTTCTTTGATTCTTCTTTGACAAAATGAGCAAAAAATCCAAATGGACTCTAACTATTGATAGCTTCTATATGGATAGAGAGCAGACTTTAAAACCTGAGGAGACTAAAAACAGACTATCTCCAGATGAATCCCCAAAGTGGGTTATGATCTGGTCCTCAACACACAAGACTGTGATAGAAGAAATTAAAAAGGCTCTCACAAGAGAACTAGAAGAAAAATGGGAAAAGGAAAGGGAAGCTTGGCAAGAAAGTCTGAATAAGTCATCCCATTCATTTAAAGATAGAGTGGACAAAGAAATCAAATCCTTGAAAAACAGAATTAGTGAATTGGAAAAAGAAAATAGCTCTCTAGAAAATAAAATTGGCAAAATGGGAAAAAATTCCATAGAACAAAACAACTCACTTAAAAACTCAATTGGACAATTAGAAAAAGATATAAAAAGTGGGGGGCGGAGCCAAGATGGCGGAGAAGGCACATGCGACTTTCTAAGCTCCTCTCATTCCCCTCATAACCAACTATTATCCAGCCTCAAAAATAGCTCTTCACTGCTTAAATTCATGAAGATCAGAAGCATACAACTTACCTGCTGAAGTCAATCTGGAAGATCGCCAGGAAAAGTTTGTCCTGAGGGGCCAGAAACAGACCAGCGCAGGCAGGGAGAGGCTAGCATCCTGAGCAGACCAGGGGTGGGGGTGATCTCTGTGGCTAGAGAAGTTATAGAGACCACTCTGCTATAGGCTAACTGCTCTGCCTTGATTACAAAGCAGTAAACTGGCAGAGAAATTAAAGCCTGGAACAGAGGGTACTCTTAAAAAACGCCAGAACCTAACACTGGCTGTAGCTACTCAAACCCGGAAGTGACTCAGGAGACTGAAACACAGCCCTGCAGCTACATCCTGCAGTTCAGGGCTTTTGTGGGGGCAGTTACAAACCTACACGGCAGGGGGGCACAGCCTGGGCAGCCTCTAATCAGCACAGTGGGGGGCTCAGCCTGGGGCAATAGAACTTCCCCAACAGGACTGTGCTTCCCGGAGCAGAGACACTTCCGGTCCCTGAAAATCCATTCACTGCTCAACTGCTAAAACCCACAGCCCCAGGGCGGGATTTGGCTTGGGCTAGTGAAACTCTCACTGCTCAGCGTCTAGCCCCAGGGCAGTCATTATCTCACACAGCAGGGGTTCTTTGCAGGGCACTTTCCCAGCTCTGCCCTGCAGGCCTGAGTTACTTCCAGGTGGGGAACTCTTTCCCAGAGCACTCCAGTACCTCGCTGCTTTTTGCAGCCGGCTAGCAGGACAGCTACCCGTCCATACATTGCTCACTGCTCTGCAGAGGAAGCTGGTAACCTCCTGGCCCTGAAGGCAGATCCTACAGGCTTTAACAAAATGAGTAAGAAAATCAAAAGGACAATTGATAGTTTCTACTCAGAAAGAGAACAGCTTTTCAACCCTGAAGAGACTAATAGCAGACAGTCTCCAGACAATTGTTGGTCCCCAATACAAAAGGCTCTCCTAGAAGAGACTATTAAAAACCTTAAAAGAGAACTAGAAGAAAAATGGGGAAAGGAAAGAGAAGCTATGCAAGAGAGTACAGAAAAGACATATAACTCACTAAAAGAAAAATTTGACAAAGTGGAAAAAGAAAACAACTCCCTGAAATGTGAACTGGAAAAGGTAAAAAACTCCCAAGAAGTGCAGGGAAACAGAATTTGTGAATTGGAGAAAGAAAATAACTCACTAAAAAAAAAATTAGTGAAATGGAAAAAAATTCCATAGAGCAAAATGACTCATTTAAAAACTCAATCGGACATATACAAAAAGAAGTAAAAAAAGCTAATGAAGAAAATAACACGCTAAAAATCAGAACTGAACAAATAGAAATGACTGACTCATTGAGACAGGAAGAATCAGTCAATCAAAACCAAAAAAATGAAAGATTGGAAAAAAATGTCAAATATTTACTTGAAAAAACAACGGACCTGGAAAATAGATCAAGGAGAGAAAACCTAAGGATCATCGGACTACCCGAAAAATATGATGAAAAAAAGAGCCTAGATACTATTTTACAGGAAATTATTAAAGAGAACTGCCCAGAAGTAATAGAACTGGAAGGTAAAATAGACGTGGAAAGAATCCATCGAACACCTTCTGAAAAAGACCCTAAAATAAAGACTCCGAGGAATATTGTGGCCAAACTTCAGAATTTTCAGATTAAAGAAAAAATTCTACAAGCATCCAGGAAAAAACAGTTCAAATACCAAGGTGCCACAATAAGGGTCACACAAGATCTGGCTGCCTCAACATTAAAGGATCGAAGGGCCTGGAATTTGATATTCCGAAAGGCAAAAGAACTTGGAATGCAGCCAAGAATAAACTACCCAGCTAAGCTGAGCATTTTTTTCCATGGAAGAAGATAGACATTTAATGAAACGGAGCAATTCCATCTGTTTTTAAAGAAAAAACCAGACTTAAACAAAAAATTTGATCTCCAACAACAGGACTCAAGACAAGTAGAAAAAGGTAAAAGGAACTCTTGAGAACTGTATTTCTGTTGTGGATATATATAAAAATCAATGTATAATTTGATTTTACTGATATAGCATAAAAAAGGGAAGTAGAAATGGAAAGGGGATAGTGTCAGAAAAAGGGGAAAGGGGAGATAAAAAGAGGGAAACTTCATGCGTCGATGAGGCAAAGGAAACCTATCATATCTGAGGGAACTTAGAGAGGGGGAGGAACATTGTGCGAATCTTACTCTCATCAGAGTTGGCTCAAAGAGGAAATAATTGACACATTTGTTTTACAGAGAATCTTCTCTCACCTCATTAAAAAGTGGGAGAGGAAAAGTGAAAAGGAAAAAGAGTAATAAGGGAAGGGTACAAGAAAGGGGAAGGGATTCAAAGGGAGGAGGGAGGGATACTAAAGAGGGAGAGCTGGGTGACGCAAGTGGGACCAATAAGTTTAATACTAAGGAAGTGGGGAAGGAGGGCAAGAAAAAGAAAAGCATAATCTGGGGATATTAGGATGGCAGGAAATACAGAATTAGTAATCTTAACCGTAAATGTGAATGGGATGAACTCCCCCATAAAGAGGAGGCAGATAGCAGACTGGATCAAAAGTCAGAACCCTACAATATGTTGTTTACAAGAAACACATTTAAAACAGGGAGATACATACAGAGTAAAGGTAAAAGGCTGGAGCAGAATCTATTATGCTTCAGGTGAAGTCAAAAAAGCAGGGGTAGCCATCCTTATCTCAGATCAAGTAAAAGCAAAAATTGATCTAATTAAAAGAGATAAGGAAGGAAACTATATCTTGCTAAAAGGTACTATAGACAATGAAGCAATATCAGTATTAAACATATATGCACCAAGTGGTATAGCATCTAACTTCCTAAAGGAGAAGTTAAGAGAGTTACGAGAAGAAATAGACAGCAAAACTATAATAGTGGGAGACCTCAATCTTGCACTCTCAGATTTAGATAAATCAAATCACAAAACAAATAAGAAAGAAAGATATAAAAAGTGAGTGAATAAAATAATTCATTAAAAATTAGAATTGAATAAATGGAATTTAATGACTCGAGGAGACACCAAGAATTAGTCAAGCAAAACCAAAAAAAGAAAAAATGGAAAAAAAAATGTCAAATACCTTCTTGGGAAAACAACAGACCTGGAAAATAGATCAAGGAGAGATAATCTGAGAATTATTGGACATCCTGGAAAATATGATAAAAAAAAGAGGTTGGACACTATTTTCCATGAAATTATTAAAGAGAACTCCCCAGGTGTTATAGAAACAGAGGGTAAAATAGACATTGAAAGAATTCATGGATTACCTATTAAAAGGGATCCTAAAATCAAAACTCCAAGAAATATAGTGTCTAAATTCCAGAACTATCAGACTAAGGAAAAAATCAATTCAAATATAGAGGAGCCATAATAAGGATTACTCAGGATCTAGCAGCGTCCACATTAAAGGTTCAAAGAGCCTGGAATCTGATATTCCGAAAGGCTAAGGAACTGGGTATGCAGCCAAAAATAATTGACCCTTACCCAGACAAAATGAGCATTTTTTTTTCCAGGAAAGAAGATGGACATTCAATGAAATAAGTGAATTTCATCTATTTCTGATGAAAAAAAAAAAAAAAAAAAAAAAAAAAAAAAAAAAAAAAACAGAACTAAACAAAAAGTTTGATCTCCAAATACATGACTCAAGAGAAACCTAAAATAGGAAAAAGAAAACTTGGGAACTATATTTCTGTAATAAAGATATATAAAGAACACATGTATAATTTGTTCTAGAAACTAGAGGTGGAAAGGAAATTGTACCAGAAAAAGAATAAAGTGGGGGTACTACATCTCACAAAAAGCCAAAGGAAACCTATTATATCTGAGAGAAAAAATGGAGGGGGATCAAGATAGTGTGTATCTTACACTCATCAGAATTGGCTTAAAGAGAAAAATATTAGACACATTTGATTTATGATGAAACTTCTTCCATCTCATTGAAAAGTGGGAGGGGGGAAGTGAAAAGGGAAGGAGTAAGCTAAGTGGAAAGGAATACAGAAATTGTGAGGAAAAGGGGTAAGAAAGGGGGAGGAATTCTAACATGGGGGAGGAATACTGAAAAGGGAGGGCTGTGAGAAGCAAGTGATGCTCACAAGTTTAATAGTAAGGAGGGGAGAAAGGGAAAAGGAAAGGAGAAAAGCATAAGTAGGGTTAACAAGATGGCAAGTAATATAGAATTGGCAATTTTAACCATAAATGTGAATGGGGTAAACTCCCCCATAAAGAGGAAGCAGTTAGCAGAATGGATTAAAAGCCAGAATCCTACAATATGTTGTTTACAGGAAATACATTTGAAGCAGGGTGATACATACATATTAAAAGGAAAGGTTGGAGCAGAATCTACTATGCTTCAGGTGAAGTCAAAAAAGCAGGGGTAGCCATCCTAATCTCAGATCAAGCAAAAGCAAAAATTGATCTAATTAAAAGTGATAAGGAAGGGCACTATATCTTGCTAAAGGGTAGCATAGATAATGAAGCAATATAAATATTAAACATATATGCACTAAGTGGTGTAGCATCTAAATTCTTAAAAGAGAAATTAAGAGAGCTGCAAGAAAAAATAGACATCAGAACTATAGTAGTGGGAGATCTCAACCTTGCACTCCCAGAATTAGATAAATCAAACCACAAAATAAATAAGAAAGAAGTCAAAGAGATAAATAGAATACTAGAAAAGTTATCTATGATAGATCTTTGGAGAAAACTAAATGGAGACAGAAAGGAGTATACTTTCTTCTCAGCAGTTCATGGAACCTATACAAAAAGTGACCATATATTAGGACATAAAAACCTCAAATTCACATGCAGTAAGGCAGAAATAATAAATGCAGCCTTTTCAGACCATGATGCAATGAAAATTACATTCAATAAAAAGCCAGGGGAAAATAGACCAAAAAATAACTGGAAACTAAATAATCTCATACTAAAGAATGATTGCATAAAACAGTAAATCATACACATAATTAATTAATCATCCAAGAAAATGACTATAATAGACATCATACCAAAATATGTGGGATGCAGCCAAAATGGTAATAAGGGGAAATTTTATATCTCTAGAGGCTTACTTGCATAAAATAGAGAAAGAGAAGATCAATGAATTGGGCTTGCAACTAAAAATGCAAGAAAAATTAAAAACCCTCAGTCAAACACTAAACTTGAAATTCTAAAAATAAATGGAGAGATCAATAAAATTGAAAGTAAAAAAACTATTGAATTAATTAATAAAACTAAGAGTTGATTCTATGAAAAAACCAACAAAATAGACAAACCCTTATTAAATCTGATTTAAAAAAGGAAAGAGGAAAATCAAATTATTAGTCTTAAAAATGAAAAGGGAGAGCTTGCCACTAATGAAGAGGAAATTAGAGCAATAATTAGGAGTTACTTTGTCCAACTTTATGTCAATAAATTTGATAACTTAAATGAAATAGAAGAATACCTTCAAAAACATAGCTTGCCCAGATTAACAGAGAAAGAGGTAAATTGGTTAAACAGTCCCATTTTAGAAAAAGAAATAGAACAAGCTAAACAACTCCCTAAGAAAAAATCCCCAGGACCAGATGGATTTATATGTGAATTCTACCAAACATTTAAAGAACAATTAACTCCAATGCTATATAACTATTTGGAAAAACAGGAATTGAAGGAGTCCTATCAAATTCCTTTTATGATATAGACATGGTACTGGTTTTTAACCAGGCAGGTTGAAAACAGAGAAAGAAAATTATAGACCAATCTCACTAATGACTATTGATGCTATAATTATAAATAAAATATTAGCAAAAAGATTACAGAAAATCATCCCCAGGATAATACACTATGACCAAGTTGTATTTATACCAGGAATGCAGGGCTGGTTCAATATTAGGAAAACTATTAGCGTAATTGATTATATCAATAACCAAATTAACAAAAACCATATGATAATTTCAATAGATGCAGAAAAAGCATTTGACAAAATCCAACATCCATTCCTATTAAAAACACTAGAGAGTATAGGGATAAATGGACTTTTCCTTAAAACTGTCAGTAACATCTATTTAAAATCATCTTATGTAATGGAGATAAACTGGAAACATTCCCAGTAAGATCAGGAGTGAAATAAGGTTTCCCACTATCACCATTACTATTCAATATTGTATTAGAAACGCGAGCCTCAGCAATAAAAGTTGAGAAAGAGATTATAGGGATTACAGTAGGTTATGAGGAAACCAAATTATCACTCTTTGCAGATGATATGATGGTATACTTAGAGAACCCCAGAGATTCTACTAAAAAGCTGTTAGAAATAATTCATAACTTTAGCAAAGTGGCAGGATACAAAATAAATCCCCATAAATCCTCAGCATTTTTATACATCACCAACAAAATCCAACAGCAAGAGATACAAAGAGAAATTCCATTTAAAGTAACTACTGATAGTATAAAATACTTAGGGATCTATCTGCCAAAGGAAAATCAGAAACTTTATAAGCAAAACTACAAAACACTTTCCACACAAATTAAGTCGGATCTAACCAATTGGAAAAATATTAAATGCTCTTGGATAGGGCAAGCAAATATAATAAAGATGACAATACTCCCTTTTCACTCTTTGCCGAAAATATAATGTTATACTTAGAGAACTCTAGAAAATTAACTAAAATTACTAGAAAACTTCTTTAGAAGTAATCCCCAACTTTAGCCAAGTTGCAGGATGCAAAATAAATCCACATAAATCATCAGTATTTTTATACATCACTAACAAAATCCAGTAGCAAGAGATACAAAGAGAAATTAAAATAACTGTTGATAGGATAAAATATTTGGGAATCTATCCCCAAGAGAAAGTCAAGAACTATATGAGCATAACTACAAAACACTTTCTGCACAAATAAAGTCAGATCTAACCAAGTGGAAAAGTACCAAGTACTTTTGGATAGATTAAGTGAATATAATAAAGATGACAATACTACCTAAACTAATCTATTTGTTTAATGCTATACCAATCAAACTCCCAAGAAACTACTTTACTGACCTAGAAAAAAATAACAACAAAATTCATCTAGAAGGACAAAATGTCTAGCATTTCAAGGGAATTAATGAAAAGAAAGGCAAATAAAGGTACCCTAGATAAACCAGATCTAGAACTATATTAAAAAGTAACAGACATAAAAATCATTTGGTACTCCCTAAGAAATACAGAAGCTGATCAGTGGAATAGGTTAAGTTCACAGGACAAAATAGTCAATGACTACAGCAATCTAGTATTTGACAAACCTAGAGATCCTAGATTTTGGGATAAGAATTTACTATTTGACAAAAACTGCTGGAAAAATTGGAAACTATTATGGCAGAAACTAGGCATTGACCCACACATAACACCATATTCCAAGATAAGATCAAAATGAGCTCATGATCTAGACATAAAGAATGATATTATAAACAAATTGGAAGAACATAGAATAGTTTACTTCTCAGATCTGTGGAGGAGGAAGGAAGTTGTGACCAAAGAAGAACTAGAGATAATTCTCAAAATAGGTCAATACAAAATAGATCAATACAAAATAGGTAATTATGATTATATTAAATTAAAAAGATTTTGTACAAACAAAACAAATACAGACAAGATTAGAAGGGAAATAATAAACTAGGAATACATTTTTACATTCATTGGTTTTGATAAAGGCCTCATTTCTAAAATATATAGAGAATTGACTCAAATTTATAAGAAATCAAGCTATTCTCCAATTGATAAATGGTCAAAGAATATGACAGACAATTTTCAGATAAAGAAAATAAAACTATTTGTAGTCATATGAAAAGATACTCCAAATCACTATTGATCAGAGAAATACAAATTAAGGCACCTCTGAGATACCATTACACACCTGTCAGATTGGCTAAGATGACAGGAAAAGATAATGATGGATCTTGGAAGGGACATGGGAAAACTAGGACACTGATACATTGTTGGTGGACCTGTGAATTGATCCGACCATTCTGGAGAGCCATTTGGAACTATCCTGAAAAAGTAATCTGTGTATTAAACTGTGCATACCCTTTGATCCAGCAGTGTTTCTACTGGATTTCTATTCCAAAGAGATCTTAAAGAAGGGAATGGGTCCCACATGTGCAAAAATGTTTGTTGTAGCACTTTTTGTAATGGTAAGAAAATGTAAATTGAGGGGATGCCAAATAATTGGAAAATGGTTGACTAAATTATGGTATATGAATGTTATAGAATATTATTGTTCTGCAAGAAACGATCAACAAGATGACTTCAGAAAGGCCTGGAAACAGATGCATGAACTGATGCTAAGTGAAATGAGCAGGATCAGGAGATCATTATATACAACAATAACAAGACTAAATCATGATCCATTCTGATGGATGTGGCTCTCTTCAATAATGAGATGATTCAAACCATTCCCACTTGTTCAGTGATGAAGAGAGCCATCTACACCTAGAGAGAGGACTTTGGGAACTGAATGTGGACTACAACATAGCATTTTCAATCTCTCTGTTGTTGTTTGCTTGCATTTTGTTTTCTTTCTCATTTTTTTCTTCCTTCTTGATCTTCTTTTTCTGATGCAGCAAGATAACTCTATAAACATGTATACATATATTGGATTTAACATATATTTTAACATATTTAACATGTATTGGACTACCTGCCATCTTGGGGAGGGGGTGAAAAGGAGGGGAACATTTGGAATAGAAAGTTTTGCAAGGGTCAATGTTGAAAAATTACCCAGGCATATATTTTGTAAATAAAAAGCTTTAATAAAAAAATAATAAAACAATTCTCTCTCTGCTCCTAATAAAAAGAAATATAATTTAAGTTATACAAAAGTATTCATTTTCATAAAGTGATAAATTGATGATAAATGATTAGATCCAGATCCCTTGTAGACTGGACTGCTCTTTTTGTGGTTAAAGCTATACAAATGTGTAAATATACAGATACATTTAACCTATTTTTACAAGAAGTTTCACCAATTTCCCAAAGAAATACTTGTAAAGTGTTGGAAAACATTTCCCTCATCTCTGTCATTATTTGTGGGACAAATGTCACATGTGATTCTAAAAAACTGCCAGATCAGCATATTTATATATACTCAGTCATTACTCATTCTGTTCTTCTAATTCATTTGACAGTTGACACTAGTTATAGGTTTTTCCACTCATTTAAGTGAATTTACATTTATTTTGCTGTTATCTGTGGACATACCACCATATACTAGAGACAAAGATGGATGGAAGCAAATTTAATGACTAGATAATATATACCAAAAAGACCTGATATGCTTGGTATAGTGTTATTTTATAGAAATATAACAATAATTGCCTGTTTCACTTTGGGGGAGATCAGACAAAATATTGCTAACCATAATAATAGGGCATAAATGCCAAAATATTAATTGATTGCAAGTATACATTTGACACATTGGATGACCTGTGGTTTTGTCAGATGAGCATTTCTTTTACTAATACAGAATACAACTTTCTCCTAAAATGCATTTCCTATGGGACTATTATGTTTGGCTATACATCTTCGACTGAAAATTCATTTAGTAAACTGGAAGGCTTCTTCTTCATCTTTGTGTGTTGAAAATATTGTTTATCTGATATTCTCATTATGGAACAATATCAACGCATGTCTAAGTACATGCAGGTCTGTGTTTCTTTCAATCTTTTGCTTTAATATGTTAGAAGAATAGTAGTATAGATGTAAGAGAGTAGCTAGATGGCTCGGTAGATAGATTCTAGGACCTAGAATTAGGAAGTCTCATCTTCCCCAGCTCAAATCTGACACATTGGGTAACCCATGGTTTTGTCAGATGAGTATTTCTTTTACTAATACAGAATACAACTTTCTCCTAACATGCATTTCCTATGAGAATATTATGTTTGGCTATACATCTTCCCTGAAAATTCATTTAGTAAACTGGAAGGCTTCTTCTTCATCTTTGTATGTTGAAAATATTCTGAATGAAAAATCTGACCTCAGACACTTACTTGTGGGCTCTGGAAAAAGTCACTTAATCATGTCTTTTTCAGTTTTCTAATATGTAAAATTTAGAGAAATAAATGATAAATCATTTTTGTGTATTTGCCAAGAAAACCCTAAACAGGGTCGCATCAGTTGTCTCAGAAGCATGTTACTTCAGAAAGGGAAGGAAGAGACAATTATTGTGAATAAATAATTTTGAAATTGTGAGATTACTCTTCCCTCCATGGACCTCTAAAATTCCATCATGGGTACTGTTGAAATTAAAGATGATTCACAAGATTGAAGATTATTCTATATTTTAAAAACCTTTCATAAGTAGTTGTAGCTTTAAAAAAAAAAAAAAGAAAAAGAAAAAGAAAAAGAAAACCTGAGAGACAAATGCTTGGAGATGGAGTTGTCTGTAATTTGTCTGTAATTTTTTAGGCTGGTATTTGGATTAAAAACATTTAGCCCCAAGCACTTGAAGCTTTATCAGGATCATAGTGACATGGTGTTGAAAGAATTTTGGATTTGGTGTTGCAGGATCTGGTTGGAATCTGACACTTATGACCTGTACCTCTCTACACTTGTTTTTTTTTGTTTTTGTTTTTGTTTTTTTTTCCTAAAATGAACAAATTTGACATCCCTTAGAATTCTAAATTCTAAATCTATTGTATTACAATCCTTTGCAGTTTTATGTGATTTTTTTCTTCACTGTTTTGTTTTGATATTACTAACATTTTTAATTACTTCCTTCAAGTTCACTCATAAGAAAATAGATCTCTTAATTAAAACTAAAAATAATTATTATCATCATAATAAATAATAACAATGCTTTATCTTTAAGTAAATGTTATATTTCATATCTAGGTTTCACCCTCATTTTATATTTTTTTCAATTAACAGAAATATATTTTTTCCTTCCTCCCAATTCTCACATAATTTGAGGAAAAAGAAAAACAAATTTATTGTAACAAATGCATAATCAGACAAAATAAATCTTCTCAGAGATTGTACATAAAATATGTGTCTCTAAATCTGGACTCTAAAATGGATGATATATTCCAGCTTCAGTCTTCTAGGCTCATGGTTGGTTATTGTTAAAATCATAATATTTACAACTTTCAATGTTCGCCCGGTTAGGGGGCTGAAACAAGAAAAAAGAAATTAAAGGAAGCTTCAATCTATATTTAAATAGACACAGTTCTTTTTCTAGGTATGGATAGAATTTTTCATTACACATCCTTCAGAGTTGTCATGGATGATTATATTGCTGAGAAAAGTTACATCATTCACAGCCAATCATCTTACAATACTGCTGTTACTTTGTACACAATACATTTCACTTTGCATCAATTCATGGAAGTCTTTCCAGGTTTTCTGAGAGCATCCAATCATCATTTCTTATAGCAGATTAGTATTCCATCATAATCATAAAACATGATTTATTTAGCCATTCACCAGTTGATGGAAATCTCTTCAATTTCCAGTTCTTTGCCCTGAGAAAAGAACTGCTATAAATATTTTTATACATATGGGTCTTTTTTTTTCTTTAAAAAAAAAATCTCTTTTTAAATACATGCCTAGTAGTGGTTTTGTTAGGTCAATGAGCATGCATGATTTTGTAACCCTTTGGATATCGTCTCAAATTGTTCTACAGAATCAGTTCACAATTCCACTAACAAAAAACTTATGTCTCATTTTTCTCATCAATATTTGCCATTTTCCTTATCTGGCCTGTTAGTCACATTTTATTTTTTAATTTGCATTTCTCCAATTGATAGTGAGAATATTTTTTTATTGCTAAAAATAGTTTAATTACTTCATCTGAAAACAATTTATATCTTTTGATCAATTAACAATTGAGAAATAGCTCTTATTTTTTTTATAAATTTGTTTCAATTCTCTTTATATTTAAGAAATGATATCTCAGAGAAATTTGCTTTAATATTCTTTTCACAAGTACTGTTGCTAACTGTATTTCCCCTTTTTATTCTATTCTATCTCCTTTACCTTGTCCTTCTTTAAGTGTTTTACTTCATTAGCTCCTCCCTCAAAATGCCCTTCCTTCTACTACCCTCCTCCTTCTCATATCCCCTTCCCCTCCTAATTTCCTACAGAGTAAGACAGTTGAAATGAAAACTTTATCAGAGAAACATGCAACAAAGATTTTCCCCAGTTAATTGTTTCCCTTTTAATCTTTGATTTATTATATTTATTTGTGCAGAAACTTCATATTTTACAAAATCAAAATTATGTATTTTATAATTCTGTGACCTCTCTATCCTTTTTTGGTCATGAACTTTTCTTCTATTTATAAATCATATAAGTAATTTTACCCATATTTTTCTAATTCATCTATCCTATGACTTTTTAATATCTCAGTCATGTGTTTTTTGGGGATATATGATGAGAGATATTTGTCTAAATTTAATTTCTTCATATTGGTGGGAAATTTTCCCAAAAGTTTTTTTTTTTTAATGAAGTCAGTCCTAATCCTAATTGCTAGAGTTTATTAAATACTAGTCTATTATATATGCTTACATACACAGCATATGTCAAATTTGTCCTACAAATGAGCATTTTTAAACCATTGCCAAATTATTTTGGAAATTATTACGTGGTTGCATATATCAATATTTGGCATTGATGAGCCTTCTTTATTCTCACTGCTTTTCATTATTTCTCTTGAGTTTCATCATCATCACTAACATTCATATAATTCTTACTATTTTCCAGGTACTATTGTAGGCATTTTACAATTTAATTATTGTCTCATTTGATCCTTACAACAACTCTAGAACATATATGATGTTATTATCTCCATTTTACAAATGAGGAACCTGAGCAGTTAAATGAATTGACCAGAGTCACACATCTGCTAAGTATCTGAGGTTGGATTTGAACTTTTATCTTTCTGACTTCAGGCCAGCATGAGTGCACCACTGCACTATATAATTGTCTTGTCAGTATTATTTTTCATTTTCTGAAAGCAATATTTCATAGTTTTATGATATCTATATGTAATATGTAATGTATATCTGTCTGCATATACTTTAAGAGTACCACACAATGATTCAGATTTAATTATTACATCTGCAAAGAACAACTACAGATAGAAAGATAGATTTCTATATGTTAATGAAATACATGACAAATAGTAATGCTTATTATAGAATTCCTTTATAAGATGACATCAAGAAACATTAAAATTCTTGATTAAAAATCAGCTTAATGTTAGATGGTACTTTGCACTTTTTAAAAATAACAATTGTCTAGTGGGTGAAGCAGAGACAATATGGCAGATTGAAAGGTCAGAACTGCCAAATTACCTTCCAAACTTCTCCTTAAAAATGAACACAGAAACACAAACTAAAATTCTGAGCAGAAAATTCTCAAGGCATTCAAAGTACTCCTTTTTGAACATATAACTATGTGAAATAACTGAGTTAAAAAAATTGTCCTGGGAAATAGATAAAGAAGAAATAATTTAAAATTATTAAAACTATCATGTTCAAAGACCCTAGGCATAATTTTTCAGGAAATTTTAAAGGAAAGCTACTTAAATATCTTTGCACCAGAGGGAAATGTAGAATTTCAAATAAACCACTAATACTACCTAACTTTATTAATAAAAACTCCAAAGAATATTATAGTCAGATTCCAGAGTCCAGCATCAAAACAAAACTACTGAACGCAGCCAGAAAGAATGTCATAGCAGACAAAATAAAGCAGCTACCAACTTAAAAAAAAAAGAAAGAAATATTTTATTATATTTTGAAAAACAAAGGAACTAAGATCTCAAACAAAGTAACTTGCCCAATAAAAGTGAGTATAATTCTATGGGAAGGAAAAATGGATACTTAATGGAATAGAGAATTTTTATGCATTCTTGATGAAAAGAGCAGAGCTGAACTGAAAATTTGACATTCAAACATATTGCTTAAGAGATGAATAAAAGGATAAGCATGAGTGAGAAATCATAAGGAACTTAAGGTTAAACTGATTTCATTCTTAGAAAAGAAGGTAGTTCATGTAAGAAAAGTATCATCATCAATTAAAAGAAGTCTACTTAGAGAAAGTATATAGGTGTAAGCCTATTATGGTTGGATGATATCAAAAGAAATATAAAAATAAGACATGCACTGGGAGAAGGAAAAAAAGTAGAAAAATAATGGAGGAAACCATCTAATATAAAAGAGGTAAGCAAGAAGATTTTATAATAGATGATGGCAAAAGAGAAAATCACCAATGAAGAAAATCATTCTCATCTGAACTAGCTCAAAGAGAGAACATACATTCACAAAGGTCAAAATTTATCTTACTCAAGAGGGAAATAGTAGCTTTCTAAGAGAAATGAGTGGAGTGTAATAAGAAAGAGTATAGATTAAGGGTGAGAGTGATCAGAAGCAAAACAGATATCTGAAGAGCTGATGGTGTAAAATGGAAGGATGTAGCCAAGATATTAAGATGGAGGAAAATATAAAGTTAACTGTAAATATACATATTATGAACAGACATAAAATGGAAAAGAGAATAGAATGGATTAAGACCCAAAATAAGCAATATATGTGTTTATTAAAAAAGCAGTTAAATTAGAAACACTCACACAGCTTCAATATAAGGGACTATAGAAGAATGTATAGAACTGAATGTATTATGCTTCAGTTGAAGTTTAAAAAAAAATCAAAACAATCATGATCTCAGACAAGCTCAGAAAAGAAAAACAGAACAAATCAAAAGAAATCAGGAAGAAAATATTTTGCTACAAAATATACAATAATCTCATCTCAATGCTGAACATATTTTTGACAAATGGCATAGCATTCAGATTCTTGAAGGAAAACTTAAATGAATTCATGAGGAAATAAACAATAAAGTATACTGATGGTAGAACCTCAATTTACCCCTCTCAGACCTAAATAAATCCACCCATAAAACAAAAAAAAACATAAGGCATTAAGGGGAGCATAGGAATTAGAGAAATAAAATTAGGTGTTATAGACTTCTGGAGAATATTAAAAGACAATTGAAAGGGTTATAACTCTCAGTTGTACATGGCATGTTCACAAAAAATGAACATGTATTAGTGCATAAAATAATACAAAGAGATGCAGAAAAGTATAAAGAATAAGTGTGGTTTTTTTGGAATAATAACACAATAAAATTACTTTGAATAATTGCCTTTGGAAAACTAGTTTAAAATTAGTTAGAAATTAAAGAATCTAATGTCAAATAATATCTTGTTAAAAGAACAAATGCTAGGATCAATCAATTGTTTCATTAAAGATAAAGACAAGAATGAATCAATTGCCAAAATATATATGATACAATCAAAGCATACTTAGGGGAACTTTTATATCTCTAATGCTTATAGCAATAAAGAGGAAATGAATGGATTAATTGGAAATGCGATTCCTAAGTTGAAAAAATAAAGCCCAAAATAAACTCCAAAACAGAAATCTTGAAATTTAAAAAAGGGTTTAATAAGATTAAAAATTAAAAACTTTATTGAAATGTTAATTAAAACTAGGAGCTTAGTTTATGAAAAATAGAATATATAAAATATGGACTAATTTGATTTTATAAAGAAGAAAGCTAAATTACCTGAATCAAAAATGAACAGTGTAAATGCACAATTAATGAATATGAAATTGAAAAAATAATCAGTTTTTTGTCCAGTTCTATACCAATAAAATTGACAATCTTAATGAAATAGATGAACACTTCTAAAAACATAAATTGCCAAAATTAATAGATGAAATATAATATCTTAAAAATAAATTGAGTAAGAAACAAACGAGCTCTGTCAGTAAGAATGTAGTGTAATGGAGATAAACTAGCATCATTTTTAATAAGAGCAGGTTGGCAGCAAGAATTTCCCTCTCTGAAAATAGTAGGAATTTAACAGAAGCAGAAGAAATTGAGAAGAGGTAGAAAGAATGCACAGAAGAACTATATGAGAAAGATCTTGACATCACCAATAACCACAATAGTACTGTTACTGATCTAGAGCAGATATCCTAGAGAATGAAGTCAAGCATTGTTAACAAAATACCTTGTAAAAATAATGAAATTAGAGCTGAATTAGTTAAAAACCTAAAAGATGATTCTGTTAATATATTGTATTCAGTAGGCCAGCAAACTTAGAAAAAACAGCAATGACCACTGATTTGGAAATGATCGATCTCTGTCTCAATCCTAAAAAAAGGCAATGCCAAGAAATATTCAAATTGCCTAATAATTTCACTTATTTAACATGGTAGTAAAGTGATGCTTAAAATCTGGAAGTTGGGCTTCAGCAATATGTGAACTGAGAATTACCAGAAGAACAGGATGGTTTTCAAAGAGGCAGACAAACAAGAAACAAAATTCTCAACATTCACTAGATTATGGAAAAAGCAAGGGAGTTACAGAAAAGTACATCTACTTCTGTTTCATTGATAAGTTAAAATCTTTGATAGTGTAGATAACAACACAATGGGGATAATCCTCAAAGAGATAAATGTTCCATATCATCTTACTTATCTCCATTGGAACTTCTATGCAAGTGAAGAAGAAACAGTTAAAACTGAATATGGAACAACTGAATGATTTAAGATTGGAAAAGAAGGATCATAAGACTGTATATTGCCACCTGCTTTTCTTATATGCAAACTACATCAAAGGAAATGTCAGGCTAGATGAATCAAAAGCTGGAATCAAGATTGCAGGGGAAAATAACAACTTCATGTATGCATTTTAAAGGACTTTGATGGTAGAGAGTGAAGAGGAAAACTGACTTGAAGCTTAACCAACCAACCAAACAAACAAAAACACTAAGATTTTGGTAACTGATCTAATAATTTCCTAGAAAATAGAGAGAAAAGAATTGAAAAAGTGTTCGATTTTATATTTTGGGGTAAAAATCATTGTAGAAAGTGACCACATTCATGAAATTTAAATATGTTACCTCTTGCAAGGAAAACTTGGCAAAACTAGGCTGCATACTAAAAAGCAGAGACCTCACCTTGCTTTCAGAGGTCTGTAGAGTAAAAACTATGTTTTGTTTTTTGAATGTTTTTGTTTTTCCCCAGTAAAAGTGTATGATTTTGGGACTTGGACAATAAGAAAAAAGACAAAAAAAAAAAAAAAAGACTGAGCACCACAGAATTGATGCTTTTGATTGTGATGCTAGAAAAGACTTTGAGAGTGCCTTAGACATAAGGAGATCAAATCAGTCAATATTTTAAGAAATTAATTTAGTCTGTTCACTGGAAGGTCAAATACTGAAGCTCAAACATAAATACTTTGGCCACATAATGAGAAGATGAAACTCATTAGAAAATATCTTGATATTTAGAAACATTTGAAGGCAAAAAGAAGGGGATGACAGAGAATGAGATGGATTGATATTGTTATGGGAACAAATTAATATGAAGTTCAGCAGACTTTGAGAGATAGTGGAGGAAAGAAGTTCCTGGAATGCTATGATTTACTGGGTCATATTACTGAATGACAACAACTGGGGATGTGAAATACCAGTGTACTGCAAGTTTGAAAATGAGTCCCAGAGAGGGTACTTTAGTGGAAGGCAACCTCCCTGAGAATAGAGACTGTTTTGTTTGTTTCTGTATTGCCAATCACAGTTTTTCACATTAAATAAACAATTACAATATATTTGTTCTTCTTACATTAATTCCACTTATAATAATCTTGAAAATAGGTAGCAAAAGTTTCATTTTCTCTATTTTATTATCATTTCTATTTTATTATTGAGTATATTGAGACTCAGAGGTGTTAGTTGCCCAAAGGCACACTGTTCAGAGCTGTCAGAGCTAAAATAAAAATTATTGTGTCATTTCAGTTGCATGTGATTCATTATAACCTGATTGGAAATGTGTTGGCCCCAAATTCAGTCTTTTTTTACTACCTAATAGTGAATACGAATAGAAAAAAAAATTATAGTTAATTCCTCATTTATCCCTCTTTAAAAACACTCAATATCTCCCCAATGATTATATGATTTATTTTAATCATAAATCTCAAACCTGAAGTTTAAAGTTCTCTATTTCTTTCTTTATACTCTACCCAATCTTATCATTTATGACTACCCCTTTGTAAACTATTTCAGATAGGAAAGTTTTTTTTTTTCCGTTAGATTATCATTCACATTGTTTTTGTTGTTTGTTGTTGTTGTTGTTGTTGTTGTTGTTGTTTTGATTTGTTTTGTTTTGTTTTGTTCAGAACAATCTCCCTGGACAATCTACATGTTCCTTTGGGGCAGGGACCATTTTGGTAACACTGCAAAGTCTAACACAATATGGAAGAGTAGCTGCTACCTCATTAATGCTTATTGCATAAATGAGAAATCAATTTCTCTATTTTAATGACCCAGCTCAATTATAGATGGTAAGGGGGCATATTATAAATAGTAAGAGATCATAAAATTGATCAGAAAGTGATTACAGGAGATCTTTTGCTGGCACTGGAAGCAGGACTGTCTTGTATTGACTATATTTGGTTCCAAGTCACAGCCTTGTATTGCCTATATTTGGTTACAGGTCACAGCCCCAGGATGAGGAAAATACCCCACACTGCAGTGCCAGAGGAGTGTGAACCCTGGACTAGAGCATACTCAAAGAACTTCCAAAGAACTGAAAAATACAGCACCCCAGAAATAGTTCTGAAACCAAGGACAAATTGGATCTTGACATAGTACCCTGCTCATCACAGGATGGAACCCAACTTAAAAATAAAGTTAAAAGTAAGAAATAAGCTGGGAAAATGAGCAAACAACAAAAATAGTACTTGATCATAGGGGTTACTATTATCATAGGGAAGATCAAAGTATAAACTCAGAAGATGTTAAAGGGGAAATGAAAAGAGTTTTATTAAAAGCCTTAAAAAAATATGAATTGATCCAACTCCAAATGAATTCCTTGAAACACTTGAAAAGAATTTTAAAAGTTAATTAAGAAAGGTAAAGGAAAATAGCTAAAAGAAAGTAATGTAAGAAAATCATGAAAAAAAGTCAACAGTTTGGTGAAGGCAAAAAATAATAAAGAAAATAACACCTAAAAAATAAAAATAGGATTGGCCAAATAATTAATTTCTGTTCTTCCCTTATACTTTGCTAACTTGAGTTCCCAAATTCTATGCTATGTTATCTCACTCTTGTAATTATTGGCTTAGGCAAAATATAATCTAATTGGTGATATTCATATTAAGTTCTTCGCATGATGCTTTATAGGTATAAAAGAATCTAATAATTCCTCATTGATCTTCAAAACAGTGCTGGGAGGTAGGTATAATTATTATCTCCATTTTTTCCTGATGAGTAAAATGAAGCCTTGTGAATTTTAACAACTTACTTCCTCTAAGATACACATATAATAACTGTTTGTGACAAAATTCATTCTGAGATCTTACTGACTCCAAATCTAACTCTCTTACCATATAGAGAAAGAGAGAATGAAACATTTTCTACTTGGGTCCATCACTCTGTAGGAGGAAAAATGGTGGAGATGGGAATTATTTTTTATCTTATTTCAGAGTTACCTCTACTGTAATATATAGGAGTAGTTTTCTCAAGTACTTGCAAGTACTTGGCAGTGTTTCTTTGTTTTCTTTTTTGTTTTGTTTTGTTTTTTTTTGGTTTGCCTTTTTATGTTTTGTTTTGTTTTGTTTTGTTTTTCCTGCTTGCTGTACTTAAGGGAGTCTCTTATGCCTCATTTTTTGCATTGTAAAAAAATCGCAATGATTCCCACTTTGATTGCCATTCTAGTTTTTCCTTCATTATTCCACTATATCTAAGGAAGTAGATAATGGATCTCTGAAGCCTTTGAGCCACATTAAAATAATTTAAACCAACTGTTTTATGTCAGGTGCACAGTTGAAGTAACAAATAACTAACCTACTATAAATCTGGTTCTGAATCTGTTTTCTAGCAGATATCAAAGAAAAGGAAAAGAAATTCTCATTGTGTACACTTATGGCAGAAAGAGAGTTTCAAGGTTCAGTTATTGATGTTCAGATTATAAAGTGTTTTTCAAACATTATAACTATTACTACTACTACTATTACACACACACACACACACACACACACACACACACTATTGTTGCTATGGTTATAGTTGTGAAAAGGAATATACACCAAAAGATAAATATAAGTAGAAATCAACCTTAATAATAAAAACTAATATGTGTGTGTGTGTGTGTGTTATACATTGATAAATATGGATAGATAGATATAGATATATAGAGAGATTCAAACAACTTTATGATATCATCTGATTCTGGTAAAATTGAAAAAAAAATGCTTGTTAAAGTAGTTAAATGTTGCTGATATGATTGTGGATAAAACAGATATACTCATTGGTTGTTGGCTGGTGTTTAA
The DNA here is from genome assembly GCF_902635505.1 of Sarcophilus harrisii. Classification (NCBI taxonomy): domain Eukaryota; kingdom Metazoa; phylum Chordata; class Mammalia; order Dasyuromorphia; family Dasyuridae; genus Sarcophilus; species Sarcophilus harrisii. The sequence continues at coordinate 57,130,474 of NC_045431.1, forward strand.
TTCAAGTTTTCTAGACTCTAAAGGCAGATTTTTAATGACTGTATAATGCTGTTTCCTTGCAAATATTTCTTTCCAAAGAGAGAAAGAGACAGAGAGATACCAACAGAGAGAGAGACAGAGAGATAATGAGAAACAGATAGACACAAATACAGAGAGAGGCAGAGGGAGAGACAGAGAAACAGAAAGCGAAAATAGGAAAAAAGAAGTGGGGAGAGAGAGAGAGAGAGAGAGAGAGAGAGAGAGAGAGAGAGAAAGTTATCTATTTAAAGATTTGTTAATAGTATCATCATACTTAATTTTAAAATTGAAAGTAGCTTAAACCTCTAAGACCAAAGGTTAAAATAATCATAACAGCATATTGTAATTTAATTAAAACCGATGAATATGAAGAATATGATGAAATGTAGGGGGGGAAAACTTTTATGGGATAATTCAGAGTAAAAAAATTAGAGCCAGAAGAAAATAGTATATAGCAACTATGATCATATAAGAAGAAAAAATGAAGGAAAAACTGAATAAAGTCTACTAAAGAGACTTAGAGATTTTGAAAAACACAATATTTTTATTTATTTAAGTGACATTATTTAAACGAAAATGTGATTGTTAATATCTGGGAATTTTTTTTTTTTTTTTTTTTGCAAGGAACTATTTGACTCAATGGATAGAATGATAGGCTTGATTTAAGACCCTGAATTCAGCCTGAGTTCAAATCTAGTCTCAGAAACTTATTAGCTGTGTTACCTTGAATAAATCATTTAATTTCAATTTACTTTAATCCATGGGAAAAAGAAATGGCAAACCACTTCAGTATCTTTGCCAAGAAAATCACACTTATATAGTCAATGGGATCACAAAGAGTCAGACATGGCTGAAGCACAATTGTTTTCAAAATAATTCCATCAAACAAAACAACTTCAAAAAAAATTAGCATCATTTGTAGTAATGAAGTTGTATCAACAAAGCGATAAGACAAAAATATTCAGTAATAGGATCAGAATTGCATCTGAGCTTTGAGTTATTTGACATTTTTACTTACATTACTTACCTTGTATGCTTCTAAAATTTACAGTTTATAATTCTACTGTGTAATTTGTACCCAATACTTCTATCACAGTTACTTAGTCTGAACTTTGCTCTCACTACTCCAAAAAAACACAGTTACCTGAAGGAATGAAACTCAATAATGAATTAATCATTAAGATACAATAGAGTTGACTTGAGAGTAAGGTTATTCATGCTTAAGGGAAAGAAGTCTAAAAATCTAAATGTTGTTAATCCTTTTCCAGGGTTTAGTTTGGGCAAAGATCCAGCCAATTCTATCATCCTCTCAATTCAAAAAGGTTAAAGAACCTAGTTTAGGTGGACTTCAAGAGGAGTGTGTAGGAAAAAAAAAAGAAGTAAAGCATTACAGGGAAAAGAGGAGAAGCCATATAAGGAAGAGGGAAGTCTTTATCAACCTAACATAAATATAACTGAAAATTACAGCTTCTGGTAGGTCAAAGTGCTGGAGTGATGTGGCCTTTTCTCCATCTATAGGACCCTTTTATACATATGGGAAGCAGATTTATACCTGATCACATAAAAGTAGGACTAGATTTCTTTTCTCAAGCTCTTGCTTATTATACCCCTAAACAAAGAGAGAAATATTAAAGCTAAGGTTTGGTTCATATTCAAGGTATACTCAACAAAGAGATATAGAAAGTCATTCAATATAAAATATAAATCAAATGTTTAGTTCTTCTACATAAAAGTCATGTTTAATACATACATATGATCCATTAAAGTGTATTGAAAGAAAAATTTAAAGTATATCATAATAATTTATAACTACTATTACATTTTTCTATGAGATGTAGACATATCACTCAAATAGACTTACCCAAAAAAAGGTCATTCTCTGCTTCATTTCGTACTTATCCTTAATCCTGATTGGATATTGCCTGAGTGAAGCTGAAACCTGCTAAAGGCCTGCAAAAAGCCTTAAAAAGCTGAGGTCTCCCACTGTTCCACCCATCCAAAATGACTTTAGAGGAAAAAGTAAGGTTGAAGACTTTGCCAAGCACTCCTTCACTGAATCCAATTCATTTGCATGTCATAGAATTGCCACTTTGATGTCATGTTTTTCAAGAACAAAGCACAAACAATAATAACAAATAGACTTACCTCTATCAGAAAAAAATGCTTTTAGCAGAACTCTTTCATATACATTTCACTTCATTTTGGTTGTGTACTATCCAAAGAGAGATAAAAATATTGTCTCTTTTTGCCATTAAACTTTGACCCATAGTATCCTGACCTTTAATATACACAACATTTCCTCCAAAGCTATACAGTTACAGCTCAGGAACAACTACTGAGCCACTTGTGATCAGGAAAAGAATTACAAAGCAAAAATAGCCAGTACTAGAATCAAGTAAGAGCAATCTGAAGATACTCTGAACAACCCAAATTATTTCTCTTCCAAATCATACATACAGAAAAAAAAAAAAAAAACCCCGAGAGGAAAGTTACTAATATTAACTTCCCAGTATTTAAAGTGATAGTAATATTCATAGCTGCAAGAGAAGAAAATAAATAAGCCTTAAAATAAGAAGCTCTAGCACAATGAAGAAATATTATACCAAGAGGAAAAGTGAATAAAAGTATATCACACACACAGACACATAACACACTCATTTAAAAAAGAAAGTATTCTATGGACAGGCCAAGGACCAATAACAACAACTGCAAAATGTTTTTAACGTGCAATAAAATTTATAAAATATTTTAGAATGGTAAGAAAGTTGAGGTCTTGGAGCAGAAATAATTAGCACAAATGATAGAGTATCCAACCAATACATATTACAATCCCACCAAAAAAAAAATAAGATTGTAAACTCATTTTTCCTTTATTAAAGCTTTTTACTTTCAAAACATATGCATAGATAATTTTCAACACTCACCCTTGCAAAACTTTGTGTTGCAAAATTTTTTTCTCTTTTGCTTTCCCAATCCCCTCTCCTATATGACAAACAATTCATGTTAAACATGTGCAGTTCTTTTATACACATTTCCACAATTATGCCAAACAAGAAAAACCAGATCAAAAAGAAAAAAGAAAACAAAAAGCAAGCAAACAATAACAACCACACACACAAAAAAAATGAAAATACTATGTTGTGATCCACACTTAATTCCCATAATATCTTTCTGGATGCAGATAGCTCTGTATCACAAGACTGCTGGAACTGGTCTGAATCACTTCATTGTTGAAAAGAGCTACATCCATCAGAATTGATCATCATTCAAGTAAAAAAAAAAGAGCCTGCCTCCTGAGGGAGGTATAAAGCATGCTTAGTTAGGTTAGTAGAGAAGCAAGGTTTGTTAGTAACTCAGAAGCAGATCACTGAGTTCTCAAATGTTGTGGAAGAGAGTTTGGGGCCAGAGATGTGGAAGGTAGTGGGAGAACAACTAACTGATTACAATGGGATACAATTGCCTTTGAGGAACTCCACAAGTTTTAAAACAAGGAAAAAATTTAACTTGGGCTGCCAAACAAGGGAGAATCAGGAGAAAAACAAGTAGAGGATTGATAACTACAGCCCCAGAGGTTGCAGCATATGGGAGGGAGTAAAGGAAGTCTTTTTTTAGTATTTTATTGATTTATATTGCTTGTTACTGCTCTAGGAAGTTTGGAGGGCATAGCCAGTTGGGCTGGAAGAGAGTTAAGTACCGTAAGTACAAGTTGGCTTGGAAAGGAATTAAGAAACATAAATGACTTGCTTATAAACTTGCTAGTCACTTTCATAACTTGGTTTCAAATACACCTGAGCAAGTGTCCTCAGGGTATTTCCCCATCTCCTGACCCTCCTCCCTCAACTCCATCTACCTCCAGGAGGAAGAGGAGAGGGAGGGGCAATGACATCATTAGCACTGCCCATGAAGCAGTTTTGCCCACCCTCATGTCCTCATTATAAGAGGTGGGCCTCAGCTCCAGGGCGCCAGGCAAAAAATACTTGGGACTTGATGGCAACTGCTATTACACCCAGAAAGTCTTTAAAAGCTCAGTACTCCAACATGATCAGTCAGTGCAAAAGGAACCTGATGAAGGTAGGAGATTGCAATTACGGAGAACAGAGCTGTATGCTGCTAGAACTACTGAAATATATCTCCTGGAGAGTTGAAACCTGTCCCTGTCCAGCCTATAGATCCCTTGTCTCTACACACAGTAGGTTTGACTATTTCACCTTCTGAGAGTGCTTACAAAATGGTGTTCATCCAAACACTGATTTGGGAAACTGAGGAATGTGTAGCTAATGTCCTAATCACTTATTTAGGTAGAAAATGTGTGATCTATCACTCAGGAGAAGTAGTAGTATCAGGTTTACTGATACATACTCCTGATAGGCAATTTGGTGATATTTACCCAAATTTTGATTCCCAACAAGAGAATCCAGGAATATTGACTATCTATGTAAATGGTATACCATTAAAAGAGTTGTTAGACACAGATGCAATCATTAGAGGTGCCTTTTGGCCCAGTCATTGGCCAAAAATTATGACAAACACCCATATGTCTGACATAGGAGGATCAATAGTAACTGAACTTAGTGCTATCCCTTTGGGGTGGAAATTTGAAGATAAAACAGGAGTTTTTACTCCTTTTGTTGTAAAACAAAAGAAAACAAAACAAAACTTCATCAATCTATCCCCAGTCAATTTGGAAAAGACATCTTACAACAATTAGGATTACAATTGAGTACTTCAGCACTCTCACCTGTTCCCATTCAATGGAAAACTGATACACCAGAATGGATGGAATAGTGGGCCTTAACCAGTGAAAAAAATCAGGCCTTATTAGATATAGTACAGGAGCAACTTGACCAAGGACACTTACAACCTTCTCTAAGTCCTTGGAATTCCCCTGTATTTACTGTAAAAAAGAAAAATGGAAAATGGAGGATGTTGATTGATTTGAGAAAAGTAAATGAACAGATGGAAACTCTGGGAACTCTTCAGCCTCTCCTACTCAATTGCCTAGGGAATGCCCTTTTTGGGTTATAGATATTTAGAATTGTTTCTATTCTATCTCTCAGGATAAGGAGGATATAAAAAGATTTGCCTTTTCAGTGCCCAGTGTTAACTTAGCTGAACCTTATAAAAGATATGAATGGACAGTTTTGCCACAAGGAATGAAAAACAGTCCTACTATGTGTCAAATGTATGCTGGTGCTGCTCACTCAAGTAAGAAAAGCATTTCCAAGAGTAATGTTATTACATTACATGAATGATATATTGTGATGTGCACCTGAGGAGCAAATGTTAGAAGCCTGTCTACAAAAGACCATAGAAACACAAAGGAACTACAAATTGCATATAGCTCCAGAAAAAATTGAAAGACATGATCCTTTTCAATATTTAGGATATGAAGTATATTCTATGATACTTATAGTGCAAAAACTTTCTTTAAGAACAGAGAACTTGAATGCCCTAAATGACTTTTAGAAATTGGTAGGAGATATCCAATGGATGCATCCAGTGTCAGACTAATTACCTATCAATTGCAACCATTATATGATATTTTAAGAAGAGATACTGCTTTAGACTCACCCCACCAGTTTATAAAAGAAGCTTAAGATGCTCTAAGAGAGGTTGAACTGGCTTTATTCAATGTGGTTGAAAGTCACTCAAAAACTCTTGGAAATATCAGTTTTTGCTACAAAAGAAGCACCCACAATAGTCCTTCATCAAGGAGACAGTGTGATAGAGTGGGTGAAGCTCCCAGCACAACCAGAATAAAGCCTTATTCCTTACCCAGTGCTTATGGCTAGAATCTTATTAAAGGCCATTAAGTGAGTAATACAATTATCTGGCATAAGAACTGACAAGATATACACCTTCTATACCAATGCATAAATCAACGCATTCTGTGAAGCATCCCAGAGTGGCAAATTTTATTGGCCACAGCTCCAAATTTTACACACAGGTCCCCATTAAAAATAACATGAGTACTGCAGAATTGGCAATGGATTTTTGAAGAAAAGGTTTCAAAGATTCCTCTTAAAGGACCAATTATCTTTACAGATGCATCCAAACATAACATGTGTGCTGTATAATTTCACAACTTAGCTATAAAATGAGTAGTCAGAACTCCTTTTCAATCCACTCAGCAGAATGAATTGTATGCAATCCTGCTAGCTCTTACTTATTATCCAGGAGATGTAAATATAATATCTTATTCAGCCTATTCAATAAGTGTGGTACAAAGAATTGCCAGCCCAAATAAAATTTGTAGATTGTAATATATATCAGCTCTTTAAGGAATTTCAAGAGCTAATGAGAAAAGTCCAGGTAAGTATTATATTTTGCATGTATACTCTCATAATGGACTTCTAGGTCCTATTTTCTATGGAAATTCAAAGGCACATCACCTTATCACCATGTTAGCTAACACTCCCCTATTTCAGGCTTTCCAAGAATCCATTCTAACTATCATCAGGCTGCACAAGCTTTATGTCTGCAATTTGGGATTAAAAAAAAAAAAAAAAAGAGGAAGCTAGGAACATAGTAAAAGACTATATATCTTGCCTTCCTCTCTACTCTCCTATGATCCTCCTAGGGAAAAACTCTCATGTTTGAGAACCAGTGAAATTTGGCAAATGAATATGACCCAATACAGATCTTTTGGTTGTCTATCTTTTATCCATGTTATAGTACACATCTTCTAAGGATTTGATTTTCCAATACCAGCAGCAAAAGAGATGGCCCAGGTGGTCACTGAACTCCTTATACAAGGTTTTGCAATTATGAGTGTTCCACAAACAATAAAAACAGATAATGAATCTGCATATACTTCTAAACATTTTGCACACTTTTGTGCCTAGTATCAGATTTTACACACCACTGGCATACCTTTAAATCTTAAAGGACAGTCAATAATAGAGAGGAGAATCAGAAATATCAAAATGCTCCTCCAAAAACAAAGAAAAAAAAGGGGGGGGGGAAGCCACAGGTAACTCTAGAGAACTTCTAAACTTAACTCTTTATAGTATTAATTTTTCATTTTTGATGAAGATGCACTGGCTTCAGCAGACAGGTTTTATAACCCACCAGAAGGGCAGTGTCCAGTGCAAACAGCTCCAATATCTTTAGATAATCGCCAGGTGATATGGAGAGATCTGGAGAATGGTGAATTGAAGGGACCAGAAAGATTAACTGCTTCGGGGAGAGGGTTTGATTGTATCTCTACAGATGGAAAAGGAATTCAATGGGACATATTCTCCTTGTCCATTGAAGAGAGAGGGAAAAAAAAGACCCCAGAAATGAAGGAGAAGACCCAGAAAACATCAGGTGGTTCCATCCCTGACTGTCTACCACTGAAAGAGCATTGCAGATAGCCCTACAAATATGACAATTGACTCATGAATATCAAAAATAATTGTTAATGAGACTGATGCAGGACTTCAAAACCTTCAGGGATTATTGGATTCCCTGACACACGAATTAATGGACAATAGATTGGTTTTGGACTATCTTTTGGCAGCTGAAGGAAGTTTATGTCTGATTGTTATTTCTATACCCTCCTTCTAGGACTCATGGAAATCTTTTATAATACCCTGTTGATTCATATTTTTTGTTACATTACTACTTGCCTGTGTGATTCATCTCATGCTGATTCATATTGTTTTTGCATCATTACTAGCCTGTGTTTTATTACTACTTGCTTGTGTGATACCTCCCATACTGATGGATTTATGTATACCTGTTTCAACTAAAACAAAAGAAAGCAGGAGATGTAGTGTGATGACCGCATATTTTAAAATCAGCTGGAGTCAGGATTTCAGGTTAAGGGAAAATCTTCAATCTTTATTCTCAGTAGAAGTGAAGAAGGATCGGAGGTGAAGGGAGATCAGATGTGAAGGGGGGATCAAGATCGCAATGTGTGCAGCTGCAACAGGAAGCCAGCCAGGAGTCTCTCCCCACCTCTTTTCCTCCCCTCTGCCTCCACCCACCAAAATTATCATTTCCTATACAACACATCAGCACTTGCACAAAGATTGGGCAGGGGCCATTCTTTCTCCAAGCATATATATTAATAGAGTATGGTCCAATTACTATTTAGCTTCATGTGCTTGGGATCTCAGTGCATCAACTCAAGCTTCAGTCCATTACAATGTAGAGTGCCACAGATAGTGGGGGAACTCTCTGTGAGGTATAAGACCCTTCAGCCCAGAAGAAATCTGCTGATGATGTCTGTTTCATCTCTCATCTCCTCCTGGGGCATCTCAGCCTTACTGAAAAGTGGGGAGGAAGAGGAGGGAGAGCATGATCCTGACAATCTGGGTTCTAGAAGCAGAGATACTTACAGTAAGAGAGGCATTTGCATATTAACATATGCTTATAGTTAGCATATAGGCAGTGTGCTGTTGTGATGTAATTGTACATAGCACATGCTCAATGTGTTGTAGTGATGTAATTGTACTAAGTGCAATTTAGGGGCTGAGAGGACTTGAAATAAACAGATTCCATTTTTGACCATCCTCATGGATATCTGCCTTCATCATTCCTTCACTAAGACCGAGACTGATCCTGAAATCCTCCTGAGAGTTAGTTTCGGATAATATATTTTGGCATCCCAGCATGGGGGCTCTAGAAAGAACAATACAGAAATTCTTTGAATGAATAGGAAAAGAACAGGAGTCATCTAGTAGCAGTAAATGAATATATACTCTAACATTTACCCTACCTGGATGTACACATCAAAAGGATTTTAATTCCTTGATTCTATCAACAAACCAATTGACCATTGGAAACAAAAATTTCAATGTAATAGAGAAAGGAACAAATTTAAGCGGCTTGTCTTTGTGCAGAAGAGGAAATGAAAAGGTATTATTATAGAATATGCACGAGGAGTGGGTGGATTGAGAAAAGGAGGTGGATTGAGAAAAGAGGGTAGAAAGAGTTTCTATTTACAGGGGGTATACAAGGATAAGATCAACCTCTTAGAAAAGCCTGTGGTCAGAGCAGGATTGGAATTTCCTGGTACTCTGTCCCACACTAGATGTATATAAGTTTTTCTGGAATTGAAGCAGTTAGGTTAATGAAAGGCTATAGACCAGAAGGAATGGTATGCTTCCTCAGGAGCTATTAGTAGTTATGATACTAGCAAGAAAGTAGGACTAAGCTTTATGGTACAGTATATAGTCACTCCCACATCTATGCTATAGATATAGAATAAAGGAGAAAATAAATAATATATATATAAGAAACATGTATTGTCCATAATTGTAGAAGAAACTTTAGAATAGACTAGAAAGACAAAGAAACAAGAAGAAAGCACATTAAATGAACATTCCTTGGAGGAAAAAAAAAAAAGAATGTTGTTTAAGCAAAAAAAAAAAAAAAAATTACAGATGGTGCGAGGGTAAGGTATAAGGACTTTAAACCACACATTAATCTAGGAATATGTCAAAAATAAAGATATAGAAATTAACCATTAAGTAAATTTATGAAACTTGGTATAGCATAGGTTAATAGGAAAGACTGGGTGAACCGTTGGGAAAATGCTAGCATTTAATCAGTGTTGGAAAATATTAATTACAAGTACAAAAGTCCAGAAATGGGGTAAGCTAATACAAAATAACAAATGGAGTTAAACATAAAACTAATCATCCCATTTCTGAATGTGAAAGACTAAGTGAAGCCATCAGAAATAAACAGAGAAAACAAAAGAAAGGGCAAAAATGGATTAGGAAACAAAACTGAATATTAAGATTCCCCCCCACACATACACATATACACAAAACCCCCCCAAAACTACAATGGAGGTGGGTGGAGTTGTTATCTACTTCTATTTATGACTCAGCTGACTTGAATAAAATCTCTTAATTCTCTGGACACTTGTTTTATGATGTCATCATAAAATGAGGAAGTCAAAGACAATGGTCCATCTTAAGCAATCTTTCATTTCCAAATATTAGATGCTAATATGCTGTATTAATATTATATTATTTCAGTGAAGTTTAGGCCTGTCAATACTTCTTTTAGAATGTAAAATTGTATTTTAATTACAAACATGTCATTTAAAAGCTTAAAATATCATAATTAATATAATTATTGGCAATAATTTGCAATACACTAATAAAACAATATTTTCTAATAGCCAAATTCCTGTAAAATCAAGAAATACAATGTATTTCAGAAGACTTTGATATAGAAGGGACAGAGAAAGGGAATATAAAATATTGTACGAAATGATGGACTTGGACTCTGGACAATCTGACTATATTTCTAACCACTGATATGAATTTTGTATGACGAAGTCATTTAACCTGTCTTAGTGCCAGTTTTCTTATTTATAAAATGGAAATAATAACACCAACAGCATCTACCCCACAGCTTCACCGTAAGACATTAAAAAAAATGATGTTTTTTAAGCTTTTCGGAGAAAATAGAACATGAGGTGGCTTTTATTCATCCAGTGAATAATCATAAATTATGACTATAAGGTAATATTTTTAAGAAGGAAAATAATATCAAACAATGAAGAAGAATATTACCCAAAGAAAAATGCTTTTAAAAAATATTATAAGATCTATATTTAAATGTATACATACAGTAAACTAAAGTTAAGACATGGAAACCTAGGATGTGATCAGAGTAACTTAAATTCATGAATTTTTCTCATTATAAAATGAATATTAGAATAGTTAAAGGAATATATTCTCCTGAGATATTCTTATTTTCAGGAAGATTCATCAGAAGGCTATGTGGATAATTAAAATAAATCAATACTACTCATAACACAGTTAGAATTCAGACACTACAGTAAATGATTTCCCAGAAGTATTTACCAAAATCTATGGGATTGTAAGAAAATGTATTTGCTGAACAAAATGAAAAAGCATTGAACACACGATAAGAAATATTTGGAGATTAACAAGATGACACATGTGGAAGAATAGAAAATCAAAACTGTATTTACATGAAATTCATTTAATCTATCAGTTTCCAAAGGGCAAACTGACTCAAAATAGTCATTTTAGCAGTCAAGAAGTCTGACTTTAATCATCACATATGAATAGTCTTTTCTATTTACTGCAATATATTTAGACAGATTATTTCTTTGTTTCCCAGTTTCCTCATTTGCCAAATTGGTGGGGAAGGTGGAAAGGCTAGATTAGATGATTATAAGGTCTTTAGTAGTTAGATTCCTATGATTTTATGATCAAACACTTATACTGGATGAATTTTTATAATTTAGTTTTATTATAACCTTTTCTTTTTTATTGACCTAATTTCTCCTCAACTTTTTGTCTCTTTACCTCCAAAAATGGAGGGAAAAAAATTCTAACAAAAATAATTTAACCAAAGACAATTAATAAGGGCTCTGGCAGCATGTACTTGACCCAACATCTATTCTATCTGATTCTCTATTTAGAAAAAAATAGGTAGTTCTATTTCTTTATCTGTTTTCCAGGACCAGTATTTTTAATAAGAATTTCTTTAGTTTGATTGATTTTCTTCTGCCTTTTTAAATTATTTATATTTTTGCAACAATTGTGTAGATTTTTCTCTTGATTCTGTTTTTTTCAATCTGTACCAACTTGTGTAAATCTTCCCATATGCCTCTAAATTCTTCTACTTGTTGTTGTTGTTAAAGATAAATAATATTTTTTCTCCTTTTTTGGGAGGGGCAAATGAAAATATTTATTTTTAATACACATCACTTTATACATCATGTTGGGAGAAAAAAATCAGAGCAAAAGGAAAAAAAATGGGAGAAGAAAAAATAATAGAAAAAAAGAAATCAACATAGTGTTGATTTACATTCAGTCTTCTTAGTCCTTTTTCAGGATACAGGTGGCATTTTCTATCCAAAGTCTATTGGGATTGCTTTGGATCACTGAATTACAGAGAAGAACCAAGTCTTCCATAATTGATCATCACATTCTTGCTGTTATTGTGCACAATATATTCCAGGTTCTGCTTGTTTTGTTTATCAGCAGTTAATGTAAGTCTTTCTAGGCTTTCCTACAATAAGGTTGTTCATTATTTTTATAGAACAATAATATTCTATTGTGATGACTGCGCTAGCACCCAGGATACCTCAGAATCAGCCGGAGTCAGGATAAGCAAAAGTCCTTGTTCTTTATTCTTGGTCTTTAGGGGTAGAAGTGAAGGGGATGGAAGAGAATTTCCTCAAGCACCTTCTCCCTCGTCTACTACCAAAGAGTGACTCTGGCTAGTCTTAATCAACCCCCTCGTCTCTCCTACAATCTTCTGTATACCCCAATCATTAAGTCAGCACAGAGAGTGGAAAGGACCATTTTCCAAGCATATGCCCATAGAGTATTGTCAGTAGTTAGCCTCAAGTGCTCAGCAGTCCTGACTTCAGTGCATCCACTCAATAGTTTCAGCCCTCTACATTCTATTATCTTCATATATCACAACTTATTAAGCCATTCCTCAGTTCTTGTTTGGTCATAAATTATTCCTTCTCCAAAGATCTGATAGGTAAATTATCCATTGTTCTCTTAATATGCCCAAGTCAAGTATCCATATTGACTTTAATTTGATAGGGGATAGATGACATTTCAATATATTTATATTCAGGTATCCTCCAATTAATGGGCACCCACTGACTTCAAATTATGTTATCATTATTGTTGTTTACACAAAGTACACTTCTTTTAATATTTTATTTTTATAAACTTTCTTTCATTTCATTTTTTCTTTAGAGTATATATCCAGGACAATTCTACATATAATATGAATATGGAAAAGAATTCAAATTTCCTTTTCTTTCTTTTTTTTTTTTAATTGTATTTATTTATTTACTTTCTGACACATTGCTTTATGAATCAGGTTAGGAGAGAAAAATCAAGAGCAAAAGTGAAAATCCATGGGAGAGATAAAAAGGAACATGAAAAAATGAATATAGCATGTATTGATTTATATTCAGTGTCCTTACTTCTTTTTCTAGATGGAAATGACATTTTCTGTCCAAAGTCTATTGAGATTGTTTTGCATCACTGAGAAGAAACAAATCTTTCACAGTTGATCATTGCACATTCTTACATCAGTTCATTCAAGGCCTTTTAAAAATCAGCTTGTTCATCATTTTTATAGAACAATAATATTCCATTACCTTTATATTCCACAACTTATTCAGCCATTCCCCAATTGATAAGCATCTACTCCTTTTCCAATTCTTTGCTAACATAAAAGGAACTGCTACAAATATTTTTGCACATGTGGGTTCTTTTCCCTCCTTTATGAATTCTTTGGGATACATACTCAGTAATGGCACTGCTGGGTCAAAGAGTATGCACAGTTTGATATCACTTTGGGCATAGTTTCAAATTGCTCTCCAGAATGGTTGGATCATTTCACCACTCCACCAACAATGTATGTGTCCCAATTATTTTACATCCCCTCCAGCATTTATCATTATCTTTTCCTGTTATCTTAGCCAAGCTGAGAGGTGTGAGGTGATAACTCAGAGTTGTTTTAATTTTCATTTCTCGAATCAATAGTTATTAAGAGCATTTTTTCATGTGACTATAGATGACTTTAATTTCATCATCTGAAAATTGTTTGTTCATATCATTTGATCATTTATCAACTGAGGAAGCAAATTATTTTTTTTTTAATGAATGAAATCTATTTCTTGATTTTTTTATTTTGGGGGCTTTATCTCTATTTTTTTGTCTTCAAACTAAAGGAAAACATTATCATGGCTGCTTGCTGGTATTTGGAGAGATTATAAGCAAACAATACCTCCCATTCTTATGTTACTATATGAAAACTTTACAGATAGTATACCAAGATATAGTAAAATCAATTAAGTAGGAAAAAAATAAAGCAATTTTAAAAGAATTTTCTGAAATAATACACATCCTCCACCAAAAAAAAAAAAAAAACATACAACAAAACAGAACTGATAGCATAAGGTAAATACTACTATCAAATGGGGAAAAAATGAAAGAAAAAGAAGGGACAAAGAATAACAATGGAGAGTTTAGAGGGAGTCACTAAAATAATGCCATCATATTTTTACTAATATGTTATATGTCAAGAGTTACTCAATAAATATAGTTTATTGCATGTTTTGTTTTTACTAAAACTTTTACAGTCATTGTTATGTAAGAAAAATGGTTGATATGCAGCATGATACTCTGCAAATAAGAATTGTTTTGTGTGATATAAGGTTAGTGTTTTCATTCAGCTTGTATTCCTTCAGGGAGAATGGCAAGGAGAATGGCAAGGAGAACTACTTAAAGAGATTAGGTGAATCTCAATGGAAAGAAAAATCTAATTCATTTTTGTTATGTTGGTTACCGAGGCTATTGGCCTATTTGCTAATCCAATAGATATGTGTTATGCTAGTCATTAACTTGAGTGTCACACTTAAATTCTTAAGTAAAGCCAGAGGTGTCCAAGATATTGCACTGAGAAACATGCTCATTAAAGAAGTAGCTCAAACATCAATCAGAATTCTTTCAAGAATCTAAAAAGAATAAAGGAATTCTCTTTGTTTATAAAATGACTTAAACTCAAATAATCTTTATATTTACAATCTCACTCATGTAGAACCCCAAATCCTACCTATCAACCAGTTCTGAGTCTCAGGTATTAAGCTAACACTTTTCTAACTGAAATAGGAACTGACAAAGTCTACTGGTTTAAGATTCACATTACTTTTTTGTCACACATAAAATAAAACCCAACACATTAACATGCTTACAAAAAGTAACAGCATTTATTTGTTGACTTAAAGAAAGAGATTTTCATCATGAGATATTAAGTCACTTTTCTAATATTATGATATTATAGATCCTGAGCTGTGAAAGGAACCTTGAGAATTTCCCTCATATTGAAGATGAGCAAAATAAGATTCAGGAAAGGAAAGATATTATTAGGGGTAAGATTTGAACTTAAACCATTTGAATCCAGATGCATTCTTCTTTCCACCATACCTCACTGAAAATTTAAAAATTTATTTAACTTTCTTATTTTGAGAGCTATATATTTATAGTTGATTCTTTTAGGAAAGAGATTAGTTCTTAGTTCAAATTTATCTTCTCTGGAGACTAGCCTAAAATACAATAGAAATATAACTACTTGTCATTTAATTATCTAATTATTTGTCATATCAATATTGCCTAAATAATTCAGTATAATTTTGCATAATAAAGACTTGATATCCGAGTTCACAGACAATAAGTTATCTTCTAAGTTAATGATTACTGATATATACTTTAGGAACTCATATTCTCTAATCGATCTGGATATATTTGTAGAGGATTGGACTTTCCTGTGGAGAAAAGACTTATAAAATGAACTGACAAAGCATAAAGGGAATTAGTTGGTTTACACTGGAGTAGTCAGTGTGAAAAAGGCAATTGAAAACAAAGAAAGGCAAAAATTCTTACTGTATTATAATTAATTGCTGATGGACCAAGCAAACAAAAACCAAAGCAATAAAGCATATTATTTGCCTTTAATAAATTATGTTAGTACCACTCGGCATTGTTACTCAATGCCTTTTGAGGTTATTGCTTTGAGATTTGGAATTAAATTCCATTCTTGAATATATTGTAATTCTAATCATGATTTTAGTCATTTAGATATATGCAGTAAGAAGCTATATGTATACATGCACTGGGGAAAATCACTGGGAGGAAATAAGTATAATGTAATTTAATAGACAAATATAAATTTGCTTATACTTGAATTCAAAAAATCAACTTCACAATTACAAGGCATAGTTAGCAGAATTTGGTTGAAAAAAATCTGGAGAGTATAATGAATTATAACCTTAATATGCATCAACATTGAATACAGTTAAAAAAAAAAAGCTAATGCTGTCATGGGCTTGATTATTAGAGACACAAGGAATAAGGAGGTTATGGTCTCTCTGTAATTTATCCTCATTATACCATATCACAAATTGATTCCATTCTAAAGCCATATTTTAGGAAGATCTGAACAATCAGGAGTACAACCAAAAGAGGACAAAAAAGGATAAAGAAAGTTCTGGAGTTCATGCTGTTTATGAACAATTGAAAGAACTTGGGAAGTCCTGACTAGCAAAAGCATGATATGACAGGATATACAGACTTTAGTAAGATGTTTGAATACTGTTTACTTCAAGAAAGGATTATACAGTTTTCTACTTGGGCTATGAATTCCAAATTGGGAGAAATGAGTGATAGTTGCAAAAAACATCAAATATATGCTAAAAATAAAGAAAAAGCTTGTTAATTGGGATTGTTCAGGAATAAAATGTTATCCTTTAGGTGTAATGGGCTGAGGTTTGAGTTGATGCACTGAGGTCCCAAGTACGTGAGGCTAAATAGTAATTGGACTATACTCTATTAATATACATGATTGGATAAAGAATGGCCCCTGCCCACTCTCCGTGCAAGTCCTGATGTGTTGCATAGGAAATGACGATTTTGGTGGGTGGAGGCAGAGAGAGACAGGAAGAGAAGCTGGGAGAGATTGGGCCTGGGTTCGAGACTACTAGCTGC
Organism: Sarcophilus harrisii; assembly: GCF_902635505.1. Taxonomy (NCBI): domain Eukaryota; kingdom Metazoa; phylum Chordata; class Mammalia; order Dasyuromorphia; family Dasyuridae; genus Sarcophilus; species Sarcophilus harrisii. The sequence continues at coordinate 57,146,991 of NC_045431.1, forward strand.
TGGTCGTGTGGCTGCTGGTCTAGCTAGCTTCTTGACTCAGGTGCACACATTGCTATCGCCGATTCTCTTCCACCTCCGATCCTTCTTCACTGAGAATAAAGACTGACGATTTTCCCCTAACCTGAATTCCAGACTCCTGTTGATTTAAAAATACGAGATCTTCGCATTTAGGTGTTGATGGCTTTCTTCTATAGGAGATCCTAAAGTAGAATGCTAATTGAAGAACTCTTAGGTTTGTTAAAGAATGAATTCATTTTTTTTCTCATGTACAGATTAGAATAAATAGCCACCAAGCTTTATTCTAAATCTGATATTATGGCATTCAATAATTCTTTTAGAAAACAGAATACCATTTTAAATAAAAATCAAGAAAACATAGGTTCAAAAGCTACTACTGACATTTAATTGGTGTCTAGCCATTAGAAGATTGTCCTACCTACCTAATCCTCACTTTCCTCATATATAAAATGAGAATAACCACCCATGAAGTTCCTAATAATCACAGTTATTATAAGGTTCAAGTGATATGATGTAAATATTTTTATGATTTTTAAATACTCTGTAAGTGATAGCTATTAATAAATTGTGGCTAGAAAGATATCACTTATGCTTATTGATTTTTTTCCTTAAAAACCCAAAACAAAACCACTGACTGTTTATTCTAATAATTTCCTAAGTAATATCAGAGATACAGAGTTCATTTTATCACATATATACAAGTGGAACTGATAAAAAAAAATTCCTAGTATCCAGTTGAAAGCTCCTAATTTTTACTGGTCTAAAGCAAAACAGCAACACAAAATAGGCCACACATTGAATACTCTACATTTGTCACAATAATCCCAGAGTAAAAACCTTGTTAAAATTAAAAATGTGGCCAGTCTAGGTAATATGGATGATTGGAAATGATGTCTCCCTAAATGCTATACGAAATGAACAGTTGTGTCTAGTGTCCACATTTGCACTCTCTGTTCAGATGCATTTCCTCTCTGGGATGCAAAACAACACACATTTTAAGATAATTAGAAACATTTCTGAATCCACTGATATCCAAAGGCCTGATTCTGTCTTTTTTTTTTTTTAATTAAAAAAATCTGCTCATTATCTAATGATATTCCAATGCAACAGAAATAGTAATTTATACATTTGAAGAAGCTTTACTGCTTCTCTTCCTCATATGTGTGCACAGATAACTCTAACAGTGAATTATATATGCATGTAAAGTATTGATTAGTGTGATAGCCAATTCTATTTTTCATTCAGACATAGAGTTTGTTACATTTTAAGCCCCCCCCCTTCAACCCTTCCCCATTACTTGGAAGGACGCAATCAAAATGATGAAGGGTCACAGGTCTATGCTATATTAGTCAGTGGAAGGAACTTCAGAAGCACAAACTGAAGATTAGAAAGCTCTGGATAACTGCCTTCTGAAAGTATCTGAAAAGTAAAATGAACTCATGTGGAAAAAAGATTCAAATTGTTCTGTTTGCTTGGAGGGCATCATTCAGAGCCAGATGTAGAAATTTCAAAGAGGAAATTTTAGATTTGAAGCTGGGAAAAATTTCCTAGCAATTAGTATTATCCCAAAGTGGAACAAACTGCCTTGGGAGGTAGCACACTGATTGCCCTCTCCCTGGAGGTCTTCAAATGAAGCATGGAAAAGCATTTGTAAGGTGTGTTGTAGAGTTTATTTCAGTTCAATATGGTTTAGACTAGATTGTCACTGAGGCCCTTCTCAATTGTGAAATTCTCTAATTCCATGGTTCTGTCAAACTAAATTCATGGAACATGCTATACATTGTTAAAGCTAGTCATTATTTAGTTGCTTTGACTTTAAGTCTCATAAATATTTCATCAAATCATGTAACATTTGGACAACCTCAAAAAAGCCTCCTTCACTTGAGAGGTGACAACCTTCTACACTGAAAAAAAATCAAATACCCTATCAAAATGGGAACCTGTATAGTGCTTTTAATGATGATAAACTTCTCCCATTGGTAGAAGCCCATTCTTATATACTCCCATACAAGCCCATACCTGTTGGTAGTCTCCTAGGAATTCTTTGGGGAACAGAAATTTTGGTTGATCCAAAAAGCAATGGATTGATTCATGATGAGTGATATTTTTGGCTGTGAATCATGGACATTCTCAAAAAAGTCAGAATTTCAGGTAAAGTGCATAGTGTCCAACCATAGGGAGTAACACATCGTCCATGTGGCATAAGAGACTTCGGTAAGGAGGCTACCAGAAAAGATAACCCAATCCTGTAGCCAAGGTGAAAGATAATGAATGAATCCCCTAAGTGATACATTCATTCTTTAAATTTTTGGAGAAGGACTTAAGTCTGGTTATTTTCTCTATGGACAATTTTTGAAAAGACTCATGACAAGAATGACTCATGATAAGAAAGGAGGGGTGGGTTTATATTTACCCTGCTGTAAAATAACCAGATTGATAAAATCACTGTCCAAGTGAAGTAATAATTACCTTTGAAGAGTTTCCTCATTATGAAAATATTTCCATATGGCCATTTGAATAGGCACTAGAATCCATAGTAAAAAGAAATGAATTGCATACTACTTTTTCTATATAAAATGATTTAATAAAAATAAAGTGGATATCTAAAGAATGATAAAAATAGTAAAAATATTTAGAAATAAAATTCATCTTCACAGAGATTAATTATGTAGTAAAATAACACTCAATCTTCTCTTCAAAATAATCCTTAATCAGTTCCATCAATGTTTCTTTCCTCTCTCTTTCCATATATTATCTGTATTCATGCACACAGAGACAGTTTCCAACAGGCCAGACAAAATATTTTGATTTTTTTTTCCTTTCTTTTTGTTCTTGGTTGACTGAGAGACTAATCAATATTCCACTGGGAGCTGCATGAATTATAACAACCTTGAATGGGAGGTCTAGTTTTACATAACTTCAGCCTTGCTTCAACTTCTTGACATCTAAGCATAGTTCTGAGAAGTAGGACAGCCATGTTGTTGACAAAAATCTACACCACCATTCATTTTTCCATGCTGGATATTTTGCTGTTATTCAACTTGCTTATTTACTTTGTCCTTGCTTTTCTATCATGTGGATTGGTGCCTTCCCCACCAAAAAAAAAAAAAAAATTACTATGACTAGCATAGCTATAACAGGGTTAGTGGAGTCTTCAACTATGGGCTTAACATAAGAATGTACCTTTTTTAGAATGGTTATTTTTAAGTATAAAGAAAACTTAAAATTTGTTATATGTACGTATGTACTTCTCCATAAGAGAGAATAATTAAATAGTTAATAAATAGAGAATAATTAATAAATCTCAGAGGCCAAAAAAAATAGCACTCTTCTCTCCTTCACACTTAAATACCAGATGAGCTTCTGCAAGAATTGCTCCCGTCTTATTCTTTTATATAATGACATAAGATTTATTCCTCAACAATATCAATTGGGTGGGAAGTTGTCCACTTCCTCAAATACCCAAATCTTTTATTTCATAGATGTACTTCCTCATGACTTATTACTCTACCCTTCCTATGCATCATACAAACATAATAATTTTTTTGATTTTTTTTCTCAGCCTAAATGCACCAAATCCACATTCCAAAATTCTTAAATTTCCTTGTCTGACAATCATCCACTGACATTCTACTTCTCTGCCTTCAAGTACCAACCATTATTTTTCTTCTACTTCATGACCTCCAAACTCTATATCACTTAGTTCTCTCCTAGACCATCACATCCAATAACCAAATATCTGTCTGCCTACAAATAGTATGCTAAGCATACCTGATGTCATCATTATACCTCCATATCATTATTCAGCAGCACATGTGTTGAAGTGGGAATGATCAGAGATTAAGACTTGGAAGGACATAAACAGCAAGACAAATGGGACAGGGACTCAATAATATAGGATAATGTATAGTGGAACTTGTTTATCAATGAGTCAAGATGAGAAAAAGGGGAAAGAGAAGCTAGTTCAGGAATGATGATCAGGAAGACAATGGAAGGCTTAAAGAATTAGAGATTATGAAATCAGATGACAAATAGGGATAACAAGAACATTTTTATATGCATATGCTTCTCCTACAGGGATTTAAATTATAATTTGTTATTTCAAAGCAAAATACTTTTTAGGAGGGACAGGATGAAAGGAGAGAGAAAATATAAGAAAGGAAAACAAAGTTGGCAATAGCAAATATGAAAATAATTTTGAAAGAAGTTTCTCTGATGAAGCCCTCATTTCTCAAATGTATAGGGAATTGAGTTAAATTTATTTTTTAAAAAAAGCTATTTCCTAATTGATAAATGATCAAAAGATATGAACTTTGTTCAAAGAGAGAGAAAAGTATGCATATCTTTTGACCTAAAATTAATACTATTAGGCATAAATCCCAACATTTATTTTTAAAAAAGAAAATGACCTATATGTACAAAAGTATATATACTCAGGGCAAAGAAAGGGGAATGGCTAAATAAATTCTGATATGTGATTATGATGGAATATTTTGTGCTATAAGACATAATGAGCAGGATGCTCTCAGAAAACCAGGAAAGGCTTCCATGAGCTTATACAGAGTAAAATACACTTTATACAATGTAGTAGTAATGTTGTAGAATAATCAATTGTGAATGACTTTGCTATTCTCAGCAATAGAATGATGCAAGAAGAACTTATGATGAAGAATGCTATCCATACTCAGAGAAAGAACTGATTGAATTTTAATACAAATTGGAGATTCCTTTTTTTTTTCTTTTACTTTGTTTTTCTAGAGGTTTCCCCCCACACCCTGGGGGGGGTAGAGATTTGTTTTCTTTTGCAGCATGACCATTATGAAAATGTTTTGCATAACTTCACATGTGCCTTCTTAATGTGTGGGGTGAGGGATGAAGGGAGAAAATCTAGGACTCAGTGTTTTGAAATGTTTTGAAAACAAACAAAATAGTTTTACATGTAAAAGGAAAATTAAAATATTAATAATAAAAAGTAAAAAAAAATAAAAACCTCTCTGTGTATATTGCTTAACAAAAATAATGATTATAAGATTTTTTCCTAATTAATTTAAATCTGACAATCATGTTAGACTCAAAAGCAAGGAAATTAGTGTTTGCACCTTTGTCATGACAATTTTGTCTTATGTGAATTTAGGAAAGTCATTCAACCTTTCTGGGCCTCTGTTTCTCTAATTTTAATATTCAGAGCTTGAGCTAGATTTAGATTCTTACTTTAGAAGAATTTAGATGAACTAGATGAAATTGTAACTTTAGGACTCTTTAGAAAGTTCTATATTGTATTTTTAAAAATAGAAAAGAAAAAAGATATTCATTTCCAAAGTGTTCATTTTTTGGTAATATATATGTGTGTGTGTGTGTGTGTGTGTGTGTGTGTGTGTGTGTGTAGATATATATATAGATAGATAGATAGATAGATATAGATATAGATATATAATACTCTAAATTTATCATTAAAAGTGTTTTTCCTAAAGCTATACAATCAGAAATCTTTAACCACTTCTCCAAGTTCCTGGTTATTTAAAAACAAATTGTTTTCTTGTGAGTTTTCTTTCCATGTCTTACTTCATATATACTCCCTTTCTCATCTCTACTGTCTTTGATTTTGTAATTTATGATATAATTCCATCTAGACACATTTTGAACTTTTTATTGTATACTCTTATTATATTACATACTGTTCATAACCAACTGATTGTTTTATTTTTTTTTTTGCTTGAACATTGGTTCACTCTCTACTTTCATAATTGTAAAAAGTAATATAATCCTATATAGAAACAAAGAATTTTTTTTGAGAGAATTTACCCAAAGAATTATTATTTTTATTTTGTATTTGGCTATCTGTGTATGTACATACTGAATTCTCTTCAGTAGAATAGATGCTTTATGAAGCAAGGGACTAATTCATTTATGTCTTTATATAAGCAGCTTCTAATACAGTGTATATACATAATAACCACTTAATAAATGCTTTCTGAATTTGAATAGCATTGAATTAAATTAAATATTTTTGTAAATTTTGAACAATAACAAGAGTATTACTACATATTTCTTAGGGAAAAAAAGAAGCATATCTACAGAACAAGCATAGAAAATGAAGTAAAGAGATGATTTTGATTTAAATGACAGAAGTGGATTGGCAAAGGACACAGTAATATTAAATATGTGTAAAGTCACCCATATTCCTGGAAATGCAGGTGCAATATTTTCCATTTGATGAGAGTATTAAATTCTAGACATAAATGGAATTAAGTTATGTACATTATATGTATAATAAAAATTGCCACATTAAATTGTACAAATGTAGATTAAGATTTTATTTACATACATCCCTGAATTTGTCCTGTTGTCTCACTGAATTTATCACAAGTCTGCAGGGATGACTAGATGCTGAAATGGACATGAACAATTACACATTCAGTCAGAAGACCAGTGAAAGATTTCACTCTGGCATCCTTTGCTAAACCTTTTTTGGTAGCCACTCTGATAAGGGAAAGAGAGGTTCAAGTGTGCAAAATCTGAAGTGGAGATGGACATCTTAGGCTTGTTTGGGTATATTGTTATATAAGAATTTGCTGACTGGCATCAGTTAGCTTTTCCGTGATGGTCAAAAAATGTTGCTGTTTCTTCCTTTTACCAGCTGAATCCCTTGACTGGTTTGTTCCTTTCTTTTATTACAGTGAACTCAAACAATTTCCTTAATGTTAGGCTATTTTAAAAGATCTTTCTGGTTCATATGCTGTTAAATGTGTCATATGGCAGGATGCAGCTCATTAATATTCCCAGTTTATTCTGTTAGAAGGAAAAAATACCATAGATTAGGTATAAGATGCTGTCAGATTGTGTTTAATCACTTTCATCAAATAATACAGTAGGATAAATGTTGCTTTCTATTTTTAAATGAAACAGGCACACTTTTGAATATTTCTGTGACATTTAAAAAAACAATCTTTTGTACTCATTTGTGTTTGTTCAAAGGCTGCTCAGTAGTTTAAGAAAATGTATTTATCAATGTTTAAAAATATACCAACACAAAATATGTTTATGTATTTCTTTGTGGGCTTAATCATCTGCATACAAATAGATTTTATTTTTCAAAAATAGGAATGTACAATCTCTTGAATAGAAAAGTCATATCTGTCCTCTCTGTATTGAAGGGAAAAAAAGAGTAGGGGGGTGGACTTCCCTAGTTAAACAGATAATTTATTTTTAAGTCAAAAATCATAGATCTAAAACTGGAAGGGACATTAGTTATCAGCTAATTCAATGAGCTTATTTCTGAAAGCATCTGAGGAGACTAGATAGATTCAGTGACTTGACCAACACCACATAAATAGGCAATGGAAGAATTGTAATTTAAAACGAGGCCTCTACTGAGAAAGTTACCAATTTTTCCAGGGCAACACCTGTGGTTTAGAGATATATGTTCAATCTTTGGCAGTAATAACTTTTTATTTCATTTAAATATTGACATTTTAGTGCATAAAGGAAAAAAAGAATGGATGCCATTAGATGTTTCCAGGGGCTCAGATCCATCTCCACATTCTCCACCCTCAGTGATGTGGATGGGTACATCCTGTAGAGATCCCAAAACTGGAAGAAATATCATTTGCTACGTCCTCAAAAAACAAGCAAATGCCTTCACAATTAATCAAAATGAATCATTCTCTCTGTTCTCTTAGGCTTTCCTTCTGAATGGAAATAAGGGAGATTCTGTTGTTTTTCTTAGAGGCATGAACCTCATATAGCATCATTTACCAAATTATTGATAAACTACATCCTTCATTTTGTAATCTTCAGTCGTGGTCTTACGTTTGTGCTGTCAATTCCATTTTCTAAAGCTGATTGGACTATTTTCCTGTGATTCAATTTATTCCTTTGAAGAATAGGACTTCTTCCAACCCCTGCAAACATCCCCTCAAAAGTAAATAGGAAACTTAAATGAGTTCAATGTGATTCTTGTGTTAAAACTGTACAGAGCCCAATGCTTTTGCAGGTCAACATTTTTGATTACCCTGCCTCCAAACTAAACATTCAATTTATTCAACCAAACTTCTTTTTAAACCACTTTCAATGTCAAAATATTTTAAAAGGCTATTTTGTCCTTCTAGAGCTGGAGGAGGAAGGGAAGCATTTCTGAGGTAACAGAAATTTTGTTTCCTTTTTTTTTTTCTTTTTCTCAATGATTGTCGTTGCTTTTAAACTCCCTTGACCTTTTGAGAGCAATAAAAAGGCCCCCAAATAAAGCCGCCTTTCATGAAAAGTTTGCTGTTCTAGCATTCTCCCCTTCCATTAAACCTGCCTGTTTAGAAAAGACTTGTAACTAGTCTCCGCTTTCACAGCAGGTTTACGATTGGTCCAAATAGATGTTACTAAGGGTAACCACAAGTTCTATGGGAAATACAACCCCTTTCAACATACTTTAGTACACAGTGGAAAACATTGGGGGAAACAAATCACTAAGACAACAAAGGAATTAAAAAAAGACCTTGTCATATGTGTTGATCCTATTTGATCAATTGTCCTTACTACTTCAGATACAATTGAAAAAGCCACAGAACTCCATTTTAGCACACTTAATGTCACATACAATCTAATTCTAACAACTATTTTATATTTTAGTGTAGCCCGGTTTTAGCCAAAGCTCTTGACTCTTCACAGCAGGCAGTTAACTGTGTAGATGAAAAACAACACCAACCACAAAATAAAAACCAAAAAAAAACCCAGCATGACAATAAGTTTTCTTTTGCATTTCTGAGAAGCCACATACAAAGGATTTTTAAGACCATAAGAGTATAATTATTTGCTTTAATGATAAGAGGAACTATAATGATAAATGCTCTCCATGCCTTTACTCATACTGATTTCACTGTACAACATTTCTTGTTTCTAAATATGAGACAAGTTATATACCAGATGAAGTGTTAGACAGACAGTGAGATAACCTGCATTTCTATTAAGATTCTTCCATGTGCTAGCTTCAATGAAAGATGTAATTTGAGAAAATCCATTAATTTCTAAGAACCTCAGTCTCCTCCTCCTTACATTTGATGGTTTCTTAAGCATCTTTCATTTCTAAAGCTACCAATCGATGATCCAAAATTAATTTACCTTTCAAATGGTCTTCTGTGAACCTGGCATTGTTGCCCTCATTCATTTTTGTTGTATTTATGTATGTCTTCTGGATTATACTTTCTTGTGAATTACAAATTGTACACTGTCTTGATTTATCTATTATGTTATATTCAATTCAATGAATATTTACTAAATATTTACCAAACATAAAAATATATATTTTTTTAAATCAAAGAGTTCCTACCTTCAAGATATTTATAAATTATTATGGGAAAGAGTACATTAGAAGGCCAATAAATACATAATAGACACAAAATTAATAAAAAGAAATTTTATGGGATTACTATAGAACTAATACCTGCACTGAGAAGCAAAGGTTATATATATAGAAAGTGAGATGTAAACTGAACCTTGAATTGAGATAAAGATGTCAAAGAATAGAGTTAAGGAAGGACAGTATTTTAGGTGGACAATCTGGGCAAAATCAGGGAAGTGGGAGTTGGAATGTCACATAGTGGAAGTAAAAATTAAACCAATATAACTGAAACATATAGTATATGGAGCATGCAAATGTTAAATAATTTAAAATGATACACTGAAACTAAATTATAAAGAACTTTACATACCAAACAAAATAGTTTTTATTTTATCCCAGATGAAATAATCATTAGGGTTTTTTATGCATTTAGTGAGATGATGAAAATATATAAAGTGTTTGCTTTGATCCATTCACTGTGCTAACTAGAAGGATTACAAAGAAAAATTAATCCATGTACCTTGCTTTGTCATGGAGCTTACATTCTTATGAAAGGAAATTTCAGAAGGAAGGGTCCTGGGGTGGGGGGATGGACAGCTAACAATTATTGCGATGGGCAAAATTGGGGAATGGAGCCTGTAGAAGGTGAAATTTGAATTCATCTTTAAACAAGTCAGGTTTAGCATAGAATAGGGAGATAGTGTCATATCTGAATATAAGCAAGTATACTGATATAGATAGTCATTATGGTAAATGAAAGAGAGAAAAACATAAGACTTTTAAAAAATTCAAAAGGTGTCAGGTTCTAAAAGGCTTTTAGGAGTTTAGAAGAGAAGTTACAGCTGGATATGTAGAATTGGCACTTATCTAGAGAAAATGACTGAAACTATGAAAGCTAATAAGTTCAACAAGAAAGAAAATATTTAAGAAGATAAGTGGACAAAGGACAGAGCCTTGGAAGATACCCAGTAATAACTTCTCCTCTCCTCCTTATCTCCTCCTCTTCCCCTCCTTCTCTTCCTTCTCCTTTCTTCCTCCTCCTTTTCTCCTCCTTCTCATTTCCTCCTCCTCTTCCCTCCTTTTCCTCCCCTTCTCTCCCTCCTTCTCCTCTCCTCCTTTCCTCTTCCTCCTTTCCTTCTCCTTCTCTTTTTCCTCTTCTTCCTCCACTCCTCCTTCTTCTCCTCCTCTGTTCCTCCTTCTCCTCCTCTTCTGTTCCTCCTCCTCCTGCATCTCTCTTCTTCCTATTTCTCTCTTCATCTTCCTCTTTATCTCTTCATCTTCCTCCTCCTCCTTCTTTTCTTTTTCCTCCTCCTCTCCTCTTCTCCTCCTCCTCTTCTCTTCCTCCTCTATCTCTCCTTCTTTCCTCTTTCTCATTTCTTTCTCCTCCTTTTCTTCTCCTTCTCTTCCTCCTCTTCTCCTCTTCCTCTTTCTCTTCTCATCCTCCTCTTCTTTTCCTCCTCTTCCTCTTCCTCTCATCCTCCTCTTCCTCCTTTCCTCCTCCTCCTCCTCTTCTTCCTTTCCTCCTCCTCCTCCTCCCCTTCCTACCTCTCCTCCTCCTGTTCCTCCTCCTCCTTCTTCATTTTTCACTCTGTCTCTCTTCCTTCTCTCTTCTCACTCTTTTCTTTCTCTTAGATACACACACTCACAGACAGAAGAAATTTATAAATTGAAGCATCTTTAGATATATGTCCTATATGTCCCAATGGTTCAAGCAGTCCAATACTTAGGATTTGATATTTTGGAGCATCTGGATTTATTTAATTATGCTTAATTGATCAATAAAATATGATTAAGCTTTGAATGAGGAGGAGCAAATATGATTAAAGTCCAGTGTTAAGGCAGAGTGATGAATGGGGAAGAAATCCCATGCCTAAATCTCTGCTTGGAAATGGTTATTCCAATTCAGAATGAGCAGTATCACACATGCACATGCACACATGTGCACACGCACACTTAAATAAGAGGGCAAATACAATTTTTATTGATATGGCATTACTGTGGTATATTATTAGTATACTAATAAGTTATCTGGAGAACATTGTAACACACTTCTAAAGAGTTTACTTTAGAAATGTCAATATGAGACTATGGAACTGTGAAACACATTCAGTCTTAGTGAGGTTCTTTCCCCAATAATACATTGTTTTTCCTAAGTGGTTCCTATGGCAACTTAACACTGATTTGAGGGATTTTTGTTGAATGGGGAAAATGAATAATGTTATATTTTATTTTAATATTGAAATAGTGATTATTAACAGTAGGGTATTTGGAGGGGGTCCATTAGCTATTTTGATTTTCAATTAATTTCTGTTTTTATACATTTAGGATTCTATTTCCATTTATTTCAGCTATCAAACTCTGGAATTTTAATTTGACTATTAATCACTGCTTTATTTCTAAGTCATTTCTTTGTGTCTCTGTCTATTTCTGCTTCTGTTTCTATCTCTATCTTTCTGGCTCTGTATTCCTGTCTCTCTCTGTCTCTGTCTCGGTCTTTGACTCTGTATCTCTGTCTCTCTTTGTCTTGCTCTCTTTTTCTTTCTGTTTCTCTTTGTCTATGCCTGTCTTTTTTCTCTTTCATTCTCTTTACTTCAGCTTGTTCTCACTGGATTTCCCTAGGTGACAAAATTTAAATTCATTGACATCAAATTTCATATTTTGTATTGATTGCTATAATCAATTTTGATTTTCTCTTTACTTACAAATGTCCTTCTTAGAACTAATAATGTTTCCTCTTTTACCATTTAATTTTGTCAGGAAGAATCAGCTGCAGCAATTCAATTGTTTGTAAATATGAACACAAGTTGAGATTCTCAGATTATCTTGAGTCCCTATGTTTTTAACGTGAATCAGAGAGTTATTATTTTACTTTTTAAAAAAATTTATCCAAGATAATAACACTTGAGAATATGGCTGATGCCAATTAACCTTATCTTAAAGTGCAGATGATTGTTTCAAAGTGCCATTTATCTTCTAATCATAGACCAATCTCATAAATGTCAATCATTAAACTTAATTCTTCTGGAAATGCAGGGGATAAATGCTATCTTGGGACCCCCTAGATCAGTGATTTAAGCAGGTACTAGAAATCAGGAGTACTTAAGATCCATCTCTATCTCTTTCTAAGAGTCATCAGGTCTCAAGTCATAACCTCTCAGCTTCTCTTTTCTTATCCATAAAATGGACAAAAGAATTCTTGTACTACCTTTCTGGTTGACTTGTTGAAAGGAAAACATTGGGAAATTTAAATATTATATAAATATTGGTTATTTATTATATATGTGTAATTCACTAACACAAATTCTAAGAGACAAAATGAGGCAAAGTAGGATAGAAGAAGAAAAATTGGATTTAAATCTTTTTATTATTTATTGACTTTATGTCAATGAAATTTAATTTACATTCACTTTAGATAGCCATCTTGTTAAGTCATACATAGGTTGTATTTTGCTTAATGAAACAATATTCAAAGGAAATCTTTCATATAGTGTTATTGTTCTTCAGTTATGGCTGACTTTTTGTGACCCCCATAGACTATATTATCAATGCAGTTTTTTTTTGGCAAAGATATAGAAGTGGTTTGCTATTTCTTCAACTGGTAGATTAATACAAATGGAGATTTACTAAACTGACTTATCAGATAAAGTCTTTAGCTTGGCATGAAAGAACTTTAATTATATAGCATTTTTGCTCCTTCTCCTAGTGTACTTTCTGTTCTAGTCAGATTATTTTCATTATCCTATGCAAATAACATTCTTATTTCTAATGTCAAGACTTATTTCATATGACTGCTCCTCCATCCACCAAAAAATCCTCCCTGTCCACATCAATGAACAATTGGGCTTTCTATTAATTACTTCCTCTCTCCTACTCTTTGATACACAATCAATTTTACCTAGCTATATATTTCTTTGCTGACAATGTTTGCATAGTTTTGCTTAATTCCTCTTCTATAATGGACCCACCTTAAACTTCTCTATTGCTCTTTGGGTAATTTTTGACTTGAATTATTTGCAGAATAAGTTATTTATAACTTTGCAATCTTAGACTACCTTTCCACATTTATTTCACATATGTCCTCTTTATAAACTTCTCACGCAATCATTTATCTAGCTATTGCATGAATGTGGCTTTCATTTTTTCCCTGCATCTTTCCATTGAATGCACATAATAAAAAAGATATAATTCCAGTTTTGACTATCTCTGACAATCTCTGATTCTGTTAAAAGCTCGGTTGAGGGTCCACTTTTTTTTTTTTCCTGGTTGCTCTAAAGAGAAGTTTGCTTCTTTTCCCCAAATGACTGTCTATACTTTGAGTCTATTTGCATGCTGTTATCCTTCACAAAAAGCATTTGTTATCAGGATCAAATAGGATAATATTTGTACAGAGCTTAACATACTTCTTGGCACTTAATAAATGTATATCCATTTCCCTCCTAACAGTCTTTCTATCCTCATTGTCAAGCACACATAGTAGATGCTAAAATAAAATTCCTTTGAAGTGAAATTAGTTCAATATTCCCCATGCTATACACCAAAGAGAAAAAAAAAAAATTGGGACTACTGAGTGTAGTTTGAAATCAGTTTTTTGGTAAAAAAAAAACAAAAAAAAAAAAAAAAAAACTGTGTGTATTTGTGTGTGTGTATGTGTGTGTGTGTGAGAGAGAGAGAGAGAGAGAAAGACACACACACACACACACACACACTCACAGAGAAAGAGAGAGAGGGAGAGAGAGAGAGAGAGAGAGATTGAGAGACCAAGACAGATAGAATATATTTAGAATTTGTTTAGAAATTGAAGTTGACATTTTTAATTAGGATGACTAACAAGTCATCTCCAATATATTGTAATATGAGCACCAAAACCCTGAGTTGTAAGTCTCATATGATTGTTCTTTAAGCGAATACCTGCATTTTAATGTCCTTCCTCTTATAAAATGTTCATTTGGGTAATATAATTTCAAAAGAAGTAACATGATATAGTGAAATAAAAGCTGAATATAATGTCATAAGACCTGGATTCAAATACCAGCTTTTTCCCTTATTATCTTAGTGATTTTGTTTTCACTGAGGCAATTGGGGTAAAGGAATTGCCTAGGGTCACACAACTAGGAAGTGTTAAGTGTTTGAGGCCAGATTTAAATTCAGTCTTCCTGACTTCAGGGCTGGTGCTCTATCCACTGCACAACATAGCTGCCCCTATCTTAGTGAATTTAAGCAACTCATTTAATTTCTCTGAGCCTCTGAATTCTCAACTTCTAAAGTAGAGGTTTGGCCAAAGTGATCTTTAAAATCCCTTTCAATTCTGAATCTATGACCTTATGAAATTATGTCCGCTAAAAAAAGTTATATTCCAAGTGAACTTGTAACGTAGTTAAGAATCCTTTACTTCAACACCAGAATCATATGGGAGTTCCATTTCATTTACATTAAAACTTTTTCAGCCCAGAATGTCCTAATTTTTTTCCAACTATTCATTGATTTTTATTACAGTTTTTCTAGTTCAATTTCTTTTTCACGTTTCATCTAATTGTGTCATTTCCTCTTATTCGTAATTCATAGAAATGTTTCTCTGTCTATGAAAAGTCACTATTGGGGTGAGAACGAGGAAGGTGGGCAGTCAAAAGAAATGTGGTGTAATATTAGCTGGACTTTTCTCAACAGATGATGCATATCCCCAGAGTAGGAAAGGGAGGAAAATGTGACAGCAATTTTTTCTAAAAAACATCTTTCTTTCTTTTTTTTTTCATTTTTCATGAATGTATGTACAGTACCTCAAAATGAAGGCTTATTAGACTTCATCAAACCCAGTTCCCAGCCAAAAGCAGCATTTACATATATTCTTCTCTCTAGCCTATTACACAGCTGGGTATAGCAGATGCATTGGTAGGAAATACATTAGAGTAGTTATTTCTGGAAGTAACTAGAAAAATTCAAAGCAAAATGTACATCCATTCATATATGAAACAATAAACTTGACTAGTTAAGTGAAAAATGCATTTGATACATGTAACTTTAACATCTTTGAGATGTTGTCATTGTTTTTTTTTTTTTTTTTTTTTTTTTTTTTTTAGTGAAAACTTTTCTCTTTTCAAAAAGGTTTAAAGTTATATGCAATTCTTTGATCTTTAAAAGAAATACCCACTTGGATTTTCCATATGTGATAAGGACAATCAGCTACACTCAATATAAATGAATGGTCCTTTGGTGTTTGTTTTGCTTGCTTTGAAGAGAAGGGGTTATAAAATAGATAATTTCTTATCTGTTCTCAGGTGTTGACTGGTAGACCTTTTGATTCAATTTTCTACATACATGTCAATAAATATTTTATTATTCCCCTTCTACATGTTTAATAGAAGATAAACTACTTGAGGGCAGGAATTGTGTTTTCAATTCATTTCAAGTTAAAGTAGATTTAATGAACAATTACTATATATGCTTGCACTGATCTAGGAGTAAGGATTAAAGGTCTTTCAAGAATTTATTTTCTTTGTTGTTTTCTTCTCTTCTCATCTTCTTTCCTCTCCTCTTCTTTTTTTCCCCCTTTCTCTCTTTTCATTTCCAGAACTTCCAGTTAGTTCTAGAAATGTTACAAGTTACTCTGAGGTAGATCAGTTAATTTAAAGTAAATACAAATTAACTAGCTAACAATTGGGGTTCTTCAAAAGTGGAATGTACTGTCTTAGAATACAATTATCTTTTCATTGATGAAAGTTTTCTTTCAACTAATCAATATTTGTTAAGTATCTTCCTTGTAGGCTAGATGACTGTCCTCTTTTCAGAGGTATTATAGACATTGCTTTTGCAGTTAAATGTACTAAATGGCATCTGTGCTCTTATAATTCTGTGAATTTTTGAAGTTTGGCTGAGGAGGGGAAAGCCTCTTATTTTAGACCTTGTTCATACCCCAAATCTTCTGGCTTTTTCTTCCATCCCATTGGTTTCTATCTTTTCTTGCTTTGTTCTCTACATCTGTTATATTCTGAGATGCATCTTTCTCTAAATGCAGAGATTGGGGATCTGCTTTCTATAAGCAGTATGTAGTAGAACAATGGGATAAATGCAACTTAGAATGTAAATGTTATGAGAAATACTCAGGACTAAAACTGTTTCCTGGATCCATCTCATAATAACCAGATGGCATATTCAACAATTGTGTTGTTTGCTCCAAGGCAGTCATGCCATTAAAAATTCTCCCTTTTACTATAAACCATTTACTTCCAAAGAATGTGATATTTCTCATCTTTTTAATGATGTTTTGGAAGCAAAATAGCTTCTTATGTGTATGCAAATATTTTGAAAGATATAAATATTAATTTGAATACTAAACAAATGGATTTTTGCCAGATTATAATGCTGATACTGTTTTAACACTAATTTAAATGTTGATAGTCATCAATGGCGATAGAATTTGTGAAAAACAAAGATAAAATCCCTTTATTTTCTGTAGTCTATATTTACTTTTTCCCTATGGGCTACAGAGATTTTGAATTTTAAATGTAAAGTTGTTCCAGATACTTCTCAAAAGTGATTTCTCATTTATTCCAAATTACCATTTTTGACAATGGTTAATCTGCGTTGATGAAAAACCCAGTCATGACCTGATACTGACACCGAATTACTTAAGAACCAAAAAGGTGATTCACAATCTAAATGCCTGGAATACATTTTATAACAGGGGTGATATGGATTAGTTGGGATTGTAATAGCTCACGATCTTTGCATGAGGTATGATATTTTACATTCAAATTGGAATGATCTGTTACTTTAGTTTGAGAATCTTACTCCATATATATAATAATATAAATATATATATATATACATACACTAATATGCTTAGTATATATATATATATATATACTAATATACACACTAATATATAGTATATATATATATATATTATGTATATATACTAACATATACATCTTATCATAATAGTAGTAGCATCAATAGTAGCACTAATAGCAGTAATAGTGTCAGTCATATTAGCAGCAGTCTTAGTTATAGCAGTAATAGTAACAGTAGTAGGAGTAGCAGTAGTAGTGGTTGTAGTCTTATTTATAGTAATAGTAGTATCAGTAGTAGGAAAATAGTTGTAGCAGCACAAGCAGTAGTTGTAATTGTAATCATAGTCATGGTGATAGTGATGTTGGTGGTATTTAACTCCCCAAGAGTTTCTAAAGACACTGTACTAAGCACTGGAGAGACAAAAAACAAATGGAAAGCAGTCCTTGACCAGATGAAGTTCCCATTTTAGTTCCAAAGAAATTATATGCAAGATAAAAAGGAAATCATTGGGGAAGGCATCAGATTCAACAGAGATTGAAAAAGTTTTCCTAAAAGATGGGATGTAGGGTTTAAAGAAAGCCTGAAAAACAAGTATGTGGAGCTAAGGAGGTAGAGTATTCTACATGGAGGACAGTCACAGAAAATTCCTAAAGTGAGAGATAGTGTGTCTTGATAATGGAATAATCAGAGGGGCTGGTGTTACTAGATTGAAAAGTGTATAGCAGGTAATAAGGTGTAAAAATATTGGAAAAGTAGAAGGAGACTATGAAGGTATTTGAATGCCAAAAAGAGTATTTGTATTTAATCTTGGAGGCACTAGAAAGCCTCCTGGAGTTTATTGAGTAGTGAAATGACATGAATCAGACCTGCACTGTACAAAAATCACTTTAGTGGCTGGAATAGAAGATGAGTAGAAGTGACAAGAAGTTTAAAGCAAGCAGACCCATCTTCAGGTCATTGCAATAACCCAAGCATGAGATGATGAGGAGCTGCATTAGAGTGGTGACAGTATAAGAGGAGAGAAGAAGAGTATTCCAACTCTTCTTCACTCCAAGAACCAGCCTCCTAGATACAAAACTACACCTGGATTCCAAGGAAAAGTCTCACTTGCCACCAGAACTGACAAGAAAGATTTGTGGGAAAATAAGTAAAAATTATATTTTCTTTTGTGTGTGACCATATTATTCTGCTAAATTTGAGTTCCCATATGTTATTTCACAAAACTATTTTCATATTTCCATGCATATTATGAAGGCAATCCATGTTGACAAAAAAGAAGTTTTAAAAATGTTCTGTTGTTGTCCTCAGTGATTCATTCTGAGCCTGGATTGGCTGAGTCCAAAAACAAAAAAACAAAAACAAAAACAAAAAACCCAAAACCAAATAAATTAAAACAAACAAACAAACAAATTTGTCTTTCATTGATGAATGCATAATGGAAAAGAATTCCTTATTCTGTGGAATTAACAAGTTTATGTATGAGTAATGGTGAAGAATATTTGTAGTACATAGGATGTGAATAATAGAATTTGCTTGAATCACTTATTGCTGAGAAGAGCTACGTCTGTCATAGTTGATCATCACACAACATTGCTGTTACTGTGTACAATGTTCTCCTCACTTCACTTTGCACCAGTTCATATCAGTCATTGTAGTTTTTTGTTTCTTTTTTGAAATTTGTCAAAAGAGGCATTTCCCTCAAATTTTATAAATATACTGAAATACAGAAAGACTAAGCCCATGTCACACAGCTGGTAAATATTAGAGGTGGGAGTTGAATCACAATTTTCCCTAATTTTAAATCCAATTCTCTCTCCATTGACTGACATTATCTCCTTGAATTAAGTACTGAAACTACTGATATAATCATAATGGAATAATTAAATTAAAAACAATAAATGTACTAATGATTTTTATGAAAGATTTAACTTTATAAAATAAAATTAATGTTTTACTGCAAATTAGATTCATAAACTCACCAAATCAAATAGCAACATATTCTGTTTATATAATTTTAATTTTAAATTTCATAGGTTTATGTATATTGCAGTTTAAAAAATACATGATCAGACATTACATTAATTTAAAAAAAAGTCACAATGCACCTAATGAAAACAGTTTCTAGATATTTTTTTTACAATGTATTATCACCCTCTCTGACAATGTATGTCTTGTTCCCTTTCACGTGAGTGTAAATGCCTCTGGGTTTATGCATAAAACAGAAAATTGGGTACTTTGAACTTCTTAGGAGGAAAAGTGCTATATACATTCATGATTTTATTATTCCTTGGGGAGAATTGTCTGATTTTAGAATTAGTGAGCTTTGAATTGAGGGTCAGGAGAAGAATCATAGCCCTATCTTTGCAAGTCCTTTTATGTCTCTAGGCCTTCACTTATTTATAAAATGGGAACTAGATAAGATTATTTCTTAGGCTTCTTCTAGTTCTAAAATCTTGTTTTTCAATGACACTAAGGTCAGACCTATGTAAATAATCAATAGTGTTTTTTTTTTTCCAATAGGATTGGGACAAATATATTTTGAATACTTTAAAATCAAATATACAAGCAAACCAACCAAATAAAGGGGAAACAAAGCTATTTTCAAACATTTTCACAATATTATTATATATAATTTTTAAAGCTTTAACCTAAATAAGTAGCTAAGGGAAATAGCTACTTAGATTTTTGTCATTTCTTCCCTTTGAATGTCCCCTTGAGAATATGAACATTGTTCTTGTTATTTTCCTTTTTCTTTGTACAGAATAAGCATTTGAAAAATATTGGTTGAATATCAAATGAATTATATAATAGTGTACACTAACCATAATGACATGAGAAAAATGAAAATGACAAATTGGCAAATAATTCTGATGGGAACTAGGGAGTGTTTTATATTTTTATAATAAATTCCAAAAAAAAATAGTTCTATTGATTCATGGGGCATTTTATTCTCTTTATCCAGGGTAAAAAAAAGGACTACTTTCAATTAGTTTCAGATTCAACTATGCATGTACATATACTTATCATCAAAATACTTAAATTCATTTGAACAAGAACAATAGTATTATTTGAACATTTATAAACAAGCAAACAAAAAAAAACTAGAATAACTTTGCATATATATATCTGAGTAGTCCTTTAATTTCTATTTGAGAAAGATTACATTTTAAATATTTCTATAACTATGGCAAATTCAGATTTAGAGAGTACAAAAACATAAAAAGTGATTAAAAATAAAACAAGAAAAAGTTTATTATCTAATTAATATAAATAGTAAACTTAAATAACATATTGCTTATAGTATCCATCTCTGAGCTACAATAGTAACTACTCTTCCCATCTACATCAACTAGACTTGTCTTAATTACTTCTTGGATTATTTTGACATTGTGAGTTACAAGTTGACTTCCAAGTACTTTTCTAAGGCTGCTTGCTCAGGGCCCTGACATGACTAGTTAAAGTACTGATTGTAACTATATGAAAGATGTTTTATTAAATAAAGCTTTTCTCAGTTAAGCACTTTGGCCAGTAGCAATTTTAGACAACATACACACTTTTTTTTTTTTCACACACAAGCCAAAAAGAAACCTTTCATGATTATGAACCGTTAATTTAATAGACAATTATATGTTAAAGTTTGTTCTGAATCTTTTATTTCAACAATTTTATAAGTGTAATCAAAATTAAACCTACTGAAAACACTTCACCTGAGAAAAAATTTTTTGTTGAAATGTAAACACTTTGCAAGAACATAGGAGCTAACTCCATGAATATTTTCTGGATCCACTAAATTATTAATACTCTCTCAGTCTTGAATTTACTTTTCTTTCACACAGAAATGTGTGTGTTTGTGTATGTATGTATATTTATGTATGAGTGTGTATGTATGTGTGTTGTTCAGTCGTATCCAAATCTATATGACCCCACTTACAGTTTTTCTTGGCAAGATACTTGAGTGGTTTGCCATCTCCTTCTCCAGTTCTATTTACACATGAGGCACTGAGGAAAACAGGGTTAAGTGATTTGCCCAGGATCATATAATCACACAGGTAGTAAGTGTTTAAGGCTAGATTTGAAATCAGGAAGATGTCTTTATGATTTTATCAAGTCTCTGTGTCTGTGCCTCTGTCTCTGCCTCTGTCTCTATCTCTCTCTGTCTCTCTTTTTCTCTGTCTCTGTCTTTCTCTCTCTCACACCCCCTTCTGCTTCTCTTTCATATATGTGTGTGCACACACACACATACATCTGTTTTTCTATATACTCTCTATATCTATCTTTCTATCTATATCTCTCTATATCTCTCATCTACCAATATATATCTACCATCTATCTATGACAGCATGGTACTGTGGATTAAGCACTAGTTCTGGAGTCAGAGGATTTAACTCCAAATAACAACTCTGATTTTTTTAGTACTGTTTATTACCTCTATGAACTTGGGCAAATCACTGAAGTTACTTCTTGATATCAGTTTTCATTTTTGTAAAATAAGGGAAGATATAATCATGTGACATTATATTCCCTAGTAGACTAAAAGCACATTAAGGGGTGAGATTCTTTTTGGTTTATGTATTAGCATCCTCAATTTCTGACATATTGACATGAGATGACTTGTCACAGGATCATTCTGAGGTAACATATGTAAAACTGAAATTCTTAAAGTGCTCATTAATACTATTATTGCTATTTTAATTATTTTGTTATATCTGTAACAGCTTAGAGATTGCTTTGGTTATAGATAGAAATAAATAGTAGTCGTTGTTGAGGCTGAAGCAAGAAACTAGTGGGCACAGACTGGCATAACATCAGACCTTCATCTAAAAAAATATCTAACTAAATATGTCCAATAGAAAGAATTTTCCCTTGAGTGTTTTATCTTGTAATCTACAATACAGTGATCCTACAGAAAATCATATAACTCTTTCTATTCATTTCATATTATTGTTGGTGGTGTTGATTGTATCATAAGCTTGCTTCTATTTAAAATATCATTTACTGCCTCTGGCACTTCAGTTTCAATAATCTGTCTTTCTGATTATGGATCATAGATTGTTTACAAAATCATCTTACCTGTGTATTTTCTAGCAGTGACTTTACACTCTACTACTTCCCACATAAGAAGTACAGAACGATATACTGGCAAAAATGCTGGCTTTGAAGTCAGAGAACTTGGGGTCAGATCCCAACTTTTTGAGTCCCTACTTTAGTGGTCTTCCTTAAGCCATTAAATCATTTAACTTTTCTAGGAATCAATTTTCCTTTTCTGTGGAATGATAGTTAGACCAAATGCATTTTAAGTTTCTTCTCTACAATCTCTAAATCTACTATTCTCAAAAATTAAATGGTACCAAAGAATATTTCAGCCATAGCCCATTATGGGCTGACCTGCAGCATAGTTAGTACTAAAGACTTAATTCAAAAGGATATTAGGAAGGAAATGTCAGTAAAGTAGGATATCATTCCTTGTCTGCATAGGTTTTATATTTCATTAAACTATAATAAATATTACTGAAAGAAATGATAATTGTGACAACACTCCTTTTAAAAAATCTTTGTTATTGGTGACATTTCACAGTTAATTTCCATATTAGCACCATGTTAACTGAAAAATATCCATCAGTTCTGATTGAATACTCCAGTAGTGAGAAATGTCCAGGAGGCAACAATTCTCTAAAAACATCCAACACATTTCTGTATCTCAATATTCACCAAGAGAAGACATGTCTTGTCATATTTGACAGTTCTGGCTTTAAATTGAAATAAGAGTTCACATATGTAGAGATAATATTACTGACCTGTGGTCAGTAGACAGATCACTTTCATTTTAATATTTTTGCAACATATTATGTTTGGGTTCTCAAAAACTAGCCTGAGGGTATTGGGGAGTTGCATTGGAAAAGCAGCTGAAACTGGCATTGAAAGGTATTCACATTATAGCCTACGTTCTTAGAGAAACACTAACCCATTGCCATATAGAAATAGTAGCAAGTACTATCACAAAATACCAAAAACCAGAGAAAGAGGCATTCAGAAAAATAATCTCCTCGGGATGCTTTTCTGAAGGTTATATATTAGAGGAGAGACTGAGACATACTAAAGGTGGCTGTTCAGCAAAATCCATATTTACAAAGGTGAGTTTTCTGGGAAACCTGAAAAATAAAGCAATGTCCTTCCTACATCCCAAAGGATAACTTGAATCTTACTCTTATTCTGAAGATACAAAAACTAACCCACTGAATAATAGACTCTAGTACCTTATACAACAATCCTTCTTTTCCCTTAAATATTTTTGTTAATGTTACCCAAAATACAATAAAATAGTGTCACAATGTTACTCAACTGCAACCTGTTTAGCCCCATATGCTGTGGAAGTACTAAACCAGCCAGTCATTATCAGATTATCTGCAATCCATAATGATAGTGCTAATATTACTTGAATTTTGCTTGTTCAAATACAAACTTCCAAATGATCCTTCCTGAAAAAAATCATACCCTTTTCAGGGGGCAAATATAAAATTATCAGAATAAAAATGGACACGAATCACAGACTATAATACCCTAATTTAACTGATGTGGAAATTATAGTCAAGAAAAATCTCTGACCATCAAAAAGTACAAAGATAATTTAGTTCCCTATGAAATTAGAATGCTGAACTAATTGATAATTAGATTCCTTAAAATTAATAGCGTCAACCATAGATAAGAACACATAGATTTCATAAATGACAGTGAGAAAATATGCATCATTATCAGCTAGTTAATAATTTAGATTTTATTTGTGAGTATGGATGTATAATATAAGTCAATATGTGGGAACAACAATGTGTATGTCAGGATATTTTTTGTAGATAATAATGGGAGAATAAAGTTAAAGACCTAGATGGGATCACATTTTAGAAGATTGTGAATTTCAACTTAATGAATCTATGATAATGTTTTAGGCAGTGAGCCACTATTTATAGTTATTTTTTAGTAGGGGATAATACAACAAAGGCAGTATTTTAAGATTAAGCTGAGTGTAGTACATGCTAGAGCGAAGAATATCAGTCAAAATATGATTATAATGGTTCATATATGAAGTCATTCTTGAAAACATTGTAATTTTAAAACTGAGATCCAGTTACATTCTGACTCACAAAGATCAAGTTAACTGGATTGTGAGGTTGGCTTTATGTTTGATTCAGAAGGAATACCCCCTTCCAAATGGTGGGACTTAGAGTTCTTTGAAGAATAATATATATTATTTCTTACCATAAATGGAAATAGCTGAGTAGGAGGCTTAGATAATAACATGTTACTTGACTGAAACATTGGATCACTTCTCTCTCTTTTTTTTTTTTACTTTTTCTTTCTTCCTTTTTTTTTTTTTTTTTTTTTCTTACAGGACAGGAGAATAGAGATTCTCTCTGTCTTTGGCTCTCTCTGTCTCTGTCTCCCTTTCTCTTTGTATTTCTTTATCTCTGTCTATGTCTGTCTCTGTTTCTGCCTTTGTCTCTGACTCTTTCTATGTGGTTTTTTCCTCTGTCTCTGTCTCTCTGACTCTGTCTCTGTCTTTCTCTCTGTGTCTGTCTCTGTCTCTGTTTCTGTCTCTATCTCTCTCTGTTTCTCTGTCTCTGTCGCTTTTGATTCTGTCTGTCTGTCTCTCTGTCTCTCTCTGTCTCTGTCTCTTTCCCTCTTTCTCTCCCCACCTCCTCTGTCCTGGGGGGAAATAATCTATGGGGTTTAGCATGAATAATTATTGGCATTTAATTTCCATTCTACTTTTAGGATTAATTGTTGTACTTTTTTAGTTTGTTAATAAGTAGTCTATTATAATTGTAAAGAAGTCAATTTTGATGGCTTCATGGATTACTATGACTAAAGAATTCATTACCTACTATGCTGTCTTTTATACTAAGTCATTATGTACTTTTCTAGGCTAGTCATGTCATTTCAATTTAATTCGTAAATACCTACTAACAAAAATTAGAAAATATTTGCTCTCAAGTACCCACTGATTACCAGAATATATACTTAGGAAATAGGATGGCAAATATATGAGACTTAGAAAAGCCTTATATAGGATGTGTTATAATTAAAGGAAGAATTTACATTGATTGGAATCACAAATCCACTTGAATATTTTTATTATATCAATGTTTGTATTAAATATATATGCTCTAGAGTTCTCAATTAAATAGATTTATCTGGAAAATGAACAAAATTTGGTAGTTATTGAGGTGTGTGGGAGGAAGGAGGGGGAAATGGAGTTCAGGCTACTCTGGCCTTTATTGGCCAAGGTTTAAATAAATCCCAAGAATCCCATCCTTTATCATATGTGTGGCACTTCAGGCTTGTTAACAGGATATTGTAGAAGCACCCAGGATAGAAGAGGGAGGGATTGATTTAAAGGATATTGTGAAGGAAGAATCGACAGAACTTACTGACTGATCCAGAAGTAAAAGGAAAAATTTATCTATTTACAGATGTGGAAAATAACTAACTTTTCATGTGGTAGAACTGGCAGATAAAGCAAGAGTGAGGTTATGATCAATATTAGGGGGGAAAAAAAAAGTTTAGTTTTCCTTCCAAATACTAGCTATCAAAGTTTTCTTATACTAAAATGTCTCTATAGATTTTTTTTTTTTTTTTTTTTTTTTTTTTTAGTGTTTTTAGGAGCATGTTTTTTTGTCTATTTAGGAGCAGCCATCAAGTTTTTTTCTTTTTTTTTTTTTGAGAAAATATGTAAGAAAATATAATGATAAAATAAATTATATCTGACCACCAAACCTCAGTTTAATTTCTGTCTTAACTCTTGCTTTTCTCTGTGACCTTGGGGAAAATCTTTGAAGCCTTCTTACTTTACCCAGCGATTTTTTTTTTTAATAAGTGACATTGTTTTTAAAGTACTTTAGAGACCTCAAATGAAGGCCCTATACATATGCAAAAAAATATTATTGTTATTGGTCCTATCATTAATTGATCATTTCTCCAGTGCTTATTTAATCAAGGAATGGAAAATAACAAAGCATAGTTCCATTCAAAACTTTTTTTAGGTGGATCTTGATTTTTGCCCTTGTAGATTTTCTCTTAAAAGATATAGAGTGCAATCTTTCTATGATGGTTTAAACTGTATGACTTTCATCCATGTACTTCTTTAATGAAATCATAGAGACTTAGTCAATTCAACATTCTTTCTAGTTTTCTCTTGATATTATGTGTATTCCAGTAGAATACAAAGAGTGTTCATAAGTTGGTTTATATTCTATACATATCACCAATATTACTAATCCATCAACTTTTTCACATTTCCTTTGTCTTAAAGGCATCCTTTATGATACTTCTTCAAAATTCCCTTTTTATAAGGTTTTACAGACCACTCACATCTACTAAATACTTTTCCACTGTCCTTTGGGTAATTGACATTTTTATACATCTCAGTCTCTTTAAAATTACATTCATTTATTAGTCTTTTTCAATAGTAAAACATTCTTTAATGAATTATGTGTAGTATGTTTTCCTACATTTAAAAATAAAATTACTATTCTCTGAGCATTGAGAAAAAAAGATTAAATTGGTGGTGACTATATATATATATATATATATATATATAAACATTATATATATATTAACAACTATTAGAACAGTTAAGCAATCAAAAGAAGTTTGAAGGAAAAAATATAATTATGCATATATGTGCACAATATAATATATATTTTTTCTTTGTATTGTAGCAATTTTATTTATTTTTAATATGCATTGCTTTATGAATCATGTTGGGAGATAAAAATCAGAGCAATAGAGAAAAAACATGGAAGGGATAAGAAAAAAAATGAAAAAATAAATGAACATAGCATGTGTTGATTTATATGCAATCTCCTTAGTTC
This sequence comes from Sarcophilus harrisii, assembly GCF_902635505.1. Taxonomy (NCBI): domain Eukaryota; kingdom Metazoa; phylum Chordata; class Mammalia; order Dasyuromorphia; family Dasyuridae; genus Sarcophilus; species Sarcophilus harrisii. Next base: position 57,173,991 of record NC_045431.1, read on the forward strand.
TTTTTTTCTGACTGCAGGATGGCATTTTCTGTCCAAAGTCTCTTGAGATTGTTTTGCATCACTGAACTACTGAGAAGAAGCAAGCCTTGTTTGCTGATCATCAGGCATTCTTGCTGTTGTTATGCACAATGTATTTTTTGTTCTGCTTGTTTCACTTAACATCAGTTCATATAAATCTTTCCAGGCCTCTCTATAATCAGCTTGTTGATCATTTTTTAAAGAACAATAATATTCCATTACCCTCACTTACCACAACATGTTCAGCCATTCCCCGATTGTTGGGCATCCATTCCTTTTCCAATTCTTTGCTAACACAAAAAGAGCTACTACAAACATTTTTGCCCATGTGGGTTCTTTTCCCTCCTTAATGACTTCCTTGGGATACAGGCCCCAAAATGGCACTACAGGGTCAAAAGATATGCACAGTTTTATAGCCTTTGGGTATAGTTCTAAATTGCTCTCCAGAATGGGTGGATCATTTTACAACTCCACCAACAATGCATTAGTGTCCCAGTTTTCCCACATCTCCTCCAACATTTATCATTATTTTTCCTATCATTTTAGCTAATCTGAGAGGTATGATGTGAAACCTCAGAGTTGTTTTAATTTGCATTTCTCTACTCAATAGTGATTTAGAGCATTTTTAATATAATTATAAATGGTTTTAACTTTTTTTATCTGGAAATTCTTTGCTCATATCCTTTGACCATTTATAAATCGGGCAATGACTTGTATTCTTATAAATTTGATACAGTTCTTTATATATTTTAGAAATGATACTTATCAGAAACACTGAGTGTAAAGATTTTCTTTCCTCTAGCTTTGTACTTTCCTTTCAATATTGTTTCTGCTGGTTTTATTTGTGCAAAACTATTCTGATTTAATGTAATCGAGGTTGTCCATTGTGCCTTTCATAATGTTCTGTATTTCTTCTTTGGTCATACATTTCACCCTTTTCCAAAGATCTGATAGGTAAATTATCCCTTGTTCTTCTAATTTATTTATGGTATCCACCTTTTGCCCCAAATCATGTATCCATTTTTATCTTTTCTTTTTGGCATGAGGATGAGGTCAATGCCGATATATATTTCTGTGGTGGTTTTTCTTTGGAAGGCAGCCTTAATCTCAGTTGCAATAAATAATTATTCCAAAATCTCAGCCAGCTGGAAAAAATTGCAAACGTTTATTTCTCCTTCCAAATTTAGCCCGGTTAGTTGAGGCCTATCTCTCTGCCTGGCTCCAAGAGATCTTGCAGCTTTGTCCTTGGCTTCTGCCTCTACTTTCTTCAGCCTCCAGTCAGCTCCGACTCGTGGCTTCTCAATCTCCCGTCTGTCCCACCTGAAGAAGTAACTTCAAGCTTCAAAAGCTCCCTATATTTATGTGATCTCCCAAAGGTTAACTCCACCTTCTGGAGGGAGAGGGATTCTGTGTTATCTCCCAGAGTGCTCTCTGGTCCTAAGGGAGGTGTGAATTCAGCTCTCAACACCCTGAACTTCCTTGAACTCCATTGGTACTTAGATCTTGAGTTCAAAGGGGTGTGAACACAAGCATTGTTCAATCAGTTCCACTTAGTATCTTGTTTCAAGTTCTGGCCCAAAATAACTCTAAGATTAAATTAACTCCAATGTCTGTAACACTTTGCAAAGAAATGTCTTAACACTTTAGTAAAGATTCCAACATATTTCCTTTTGATCTTCACTTTCCAATAGCAAATAGCAGAGATTTTTATTGTTTGTTTGTTTTTTTTAACTAAAACTTTTTATTTACAAAACATATGCATGGGTAATTTTTCAACATTCACCTTTGCAAAGCCTTCTGTCTAAATTATCCCCTCTTTTCCCTCCCCCCCTCCCCCAGAGGATTAGCAATACATGTTAAATATGTTAAAATATATGTTAAATCCAATATATGTATACCTATTTATACAGTTATCTTGCTGAATAAGAAAAATCTGATCAAAAAGGAAAAATAACTGGGAAAGAAAACAAAATGTAAGCAAACAACAACAGAAAGAGTGAGAATGCTGTTGTGGTCCACACTCGGCTCTCACAGTATTCCTTTCGGGTGTAGATAGTTCTCTTCATCACTGAATGATTGGAATTGGTTTGAATCATCTCATTGTTGAAGAGAGCCATGTCCATCAGAAATGATCACTGTATCGTCTTGTTGTTGCTGTGTATATGATGGAGATTTAGATTGTTTTAGCAATAAATAAATAAAAAAGTTATTTGAGTGCAAATGAATGACAAATTCACACTTCCCCAATAAAAGTAGAATTTTCTTTTTACATTCAGAGGTTCTGATAAAGGCATCATTTCTAAAATATATAGAGAAATGACTCAAATTTATAAGTATTTAAGTCATTCTCCAATTGATAAATGGTCAAAGGATATGAACAGACAATTTTCAGATGAAGAAATTGAAATCACTTCTAGTTATATGGAAAAGGGTTCACTAAAATATGGAAAAGTATTCACTAAATTACTATTCATCAGAAAAATGCAAATTAAGACAACTCTGAGGTACCACTATACACCTCTCAGATTGGCTAAAATGGCAGGAAAAGATCATGATTAAGGTTGGAGGAGATGTAGGAAAACTGAGACAGTGATACATTGTTTTTTGTTTTTTTTTATAGTAACTTTTTATCGACAGAATCCATGCCAGAGTAATTTTTTTTTTTACAATATTATCCCTTGCACTCACTTCTGTTCTGATTTTTCCCTTCCACCCTCCACCCCCTCCCCTAGAGGGCAAGAAGTCCTATATATGTTGAATATGTCCTAGTATATCCTAGATACAATGTATGTGTGCAGATCCAAACAGTTTTCTTGTTGCACAGGGAGAATTGGATTCAGAAGATAAAAATAACCCGGGAAGAAAAACAAAAATGCAAACAATTTACATTCATTTCCCAGTGTTTTTTCTTTGGGTGTAGCTGCTTCTGTCCATCATTGATCAATTGAAACTGAATTAGGTCTCTTTGTCAAAGAAATCCACTTCCATCAGATTACATCGTCATACAGTATCGTTGTTGACATATATAATGATCTCTTGGTTCTGCTCATTTCACTTAGCATCAATTCATGTAATTCTCTCCAAGCCTCTCTGTATTCATCCTGCTGGTCATTTCTTACAGAACAATAATATTCCATAACATTCATATACCACAATTTACCCAACTATTCTCCAATTGATGGGCATCCACTCAGTTTCCAGCTTCTAGCCACTACAAACAGGGTTGCCACAAACATTTTGGCACATACTGGTCCCTTTCCCTTCTTTAGTATCTCCTTGGGGTATAAGCCCAGTAGAAATACTGCTGGATCAAAGGGTATGTACAGTTTGATAACTTTTTGGGCATAATTCCAGATTGCTCTCCAGAATGGTTGGGTTCGTTCACAGCTCCATCAACAATGTATCAGTGTCCCAGTTTTCCCGCATTCCCTCTAACAATCATCATTATTTTTTCCTGTCATCTTAGCCAATCTGACAGGTGTGTAGTGGTATCTCAGAGTTGTCTTAATTTGCATTTCTCTGATTAATAAGGATTTGGAACACTCTTTCATATGAGTGGTAATAATCTCAATTTCATCATCTGAAAATTTTCTGTTCATATCCTTTGACCATTTATCAATTGGAGAATGGCTTGGTTTCTTATAAATCAGAGTCAGTTCTCTGTATATTTTGGAAATGAGGCCTTTATCAGAACCTTTAACTGTGAAGATGTTTTCCCAGTTTGTTGCTTCCCTTCTAATCTTGTTTACATTAGTTTTGTTTGTACAGAAGCTTTTTAATTTGATGTAATCAAAATTTTCTATTTTGTGATCAATAATGATCTCTAGTTCGTCTTTAGTCACAAATTTCTTCCTCCTTCACAAGTCTGAGAGGTAAACTATCCTATGTTCCTCCAATTTGTTTATAATCTCGTTCTTTATGTCTAAATCATGGACCCATTTTGATCTTATCTTGGTATACGGTGTTAAGTGTGGGTCCATGCCTAATTTCTGCCATACTAATTTCCGCCATACTAATTTCCAGTTATCCCAGCAGTTTTTGTCAAATAATGAATTCTTATCCCAAAAGTGAGGATCTTTGGGTTTGTCAAACACTAAATTGCTATAGTTGACTATTCTGTCTTGTGAACCTAACCTGTTCCACTGATCCACTAATCTATTTCTTAGCCAATACCAAATGGTTTTGGTGACTGCTGCTTTATAATATAGTTTTAGATGAGGTACAGCTAGGCCACCTTCATTTGATTGTTTTTTTCATTAATTCTTTTGAGATTCTTGACTTTTTATTATTCCATATGAATTTTGTTGTTATTTTTTCTAGATCATTAAAATATTTTCTTGGAAGTCTGATTGGTATAGCACTAAATAAATAGATTACTTTAGGGAGTATTGTCATCTTTATTATATTCGCTCGACCGATCCAGGAGCACTTGATATTTTTCCAATTGTTTAAGTCTGACTTTATTTGTGTGGAAAGTTTTTTTGTAATTTAGCTCATATAATTCTGACTTTCCTTTGGTAGATAGATTCCCAAATATTTTATGCTGTCGACAGTTATTCTGAATGGAATTTCTCTTTGTATCGCTTGCTGTTGGATTTTGTTGGTGATGTATAAAAATGCTGAGGATTTATGGGGATTTATTTTATAACCTGCAACTTTGCTAAAGTTATGGATTATTTCTAATAGCTTTTTCATAGAATCTCTAGGGTTCTCTAAGTATACCATCATATCATCTGCAAAGAGTGATAGTTTGGTTTCCTCACTGCCTATTCTGATTCCTTTAATCTCTTTCTCGACTCTTATTGCCAAGGCTAGTGTTTCTAATACAATATTGAATAATAATGGTGACAGTGGGCAACCTTGCTTCACTCCAGATCTTACTGGGAAAGATTCCAGTTTTTCCCATTGCATATGATGCTTACTGATGGTTTTAAATATATGCTCCTGACTATTTTAAGAAAAAGTCCATTTATTCCTATACTCTCAAGTGTTTTTATTAGGAATGGATGTTGGATTTTATCAAATGCTTTTTCTGCATCTATTGAGATGATTGGTTTTTGTTAGTTTGCTTATTGATATAGTCAATTATGCTAATAGTTTCCTAATATTGAACCAGCCCTGCATTCCTGGTATAAATCCTACTTGGTCATAGTGTATTATCCTAGGAATGATTTTCTGTAATCTTTTTGCTAATATTTTATTTAAGATTTTAGCATCGATATTCATTAGAGAGATTGGTCTATAATTTTCTTTCTCTGTTTTCAGCCTACCTGGTTTAGGTGTCAGTACCATGTCTGTGTCATAAAATGAGTTTGGTAGGACTCCTTCAGTCCCTATTTTTTCAAATAGTTTATATAGTATTGGGGTTAATTGTTCTTTAAATGTTTGGTAGAATTTACATGTAAATCCATCTGGTACTGGGGATTTTTTCTTAGGGAGTTGGTTAATAGCTTGTTCTATTTCTTTTTCTAAGATGGGACTGTTTAGGATATTTACTTCTTCCTCTGTTAATCTGGGCAAGCTATATTTTTGAAGGTATTCTTCCATTTCATTTGTCAAATTTATTGCCATAAAGTTGGGCAAAGTAATTCCTAATTATTGATCTAATTTCCCCTTCATTAGTGGTGAGTTCTCCCTTTTCATTTTTAAGACTAACAATTTGATTTTCCTCTTTCCTTTTTTTAATCAGATTTACTAAGGGTTTGTCTATTTTGTTGGTTTTTTCATAGAACCAACTCTTAGTTTTATTAATTAATTCAATAGATTTTTTACTTTCAATTTTATTGATCTCTCCTTTTATTTTTAGAATTGCAAGTTTAGTGTTTGACTGGGGGTTTTTAATTTGTTCCTTTTCTAGCATTTTTAGTTGCAAGCCCAATTCGTTGACCTTCTCTTTCTCTATTTTATGCAAGTAAGCCTCTAGAGATATGAAATTTCCCCTTATTACTGCTTTGGCTGCATCTCACACATTTTGATATGATGTCTCATTATTGTCATTTTCTTGGGTGAAGTTATTAATTATGTCTATGATTTGCTGTTTCACCCAATCATTCTTTAGTATGAGATTATTTAGTTTCCAATTATTTTTTGGTCTACTTTCCGCTGGCTTTTTGTTGAGTGTAATTTTTATTGCATTGTGGTCTGAAAAGGATGCATTTACTATTTCTGCCTTACTGCATTTGAGTTTGAGGTTTTTATGTCCTAATATATGGTCTATTTTTGTATAGGTTCCACAAACTGCTGAAAAGAAAGTGTACTCCTTTCTGTCTCCATTTCGTTTTCTCCAGAGGTCTAGCATATCTAACTTTTTAGTATTCTGTTTACCTCTTTGACTTCTTTCTTATTTATTTTGTGATTTGATTTATCTAATTCTGAGAGTGCAAGGTTGAGATCTCCCACTATTATAGTTTTGCTGTCTATTTCTTCTTGCAGCTCTCTTAATTTCTCTTTTAAGAATTTAGATGCTACACCACTCGGTGCATTTATGTTTAATATTGATATTGCTTCATTATTTATGCTACCCTTTAGCAAGATATAGTGCCCTTCCTTATCTCTTTTAATTAGATCAATTTTTGTTTTTGCTTGATCTGAGATCAGGATGGCTACCCCTGCTTTTTTGACTTCACCTGAAGCATAGTAGATTTTGCTCCATCCTTTTACCTTTATTCTGCATGTATCTCCCTGCTTCAGGTGTGTTTCCTGTAAACAACATATTCTAGGATTCTGGCTTTTAATCCATTCTGCTAATCGCTTCCTCTTTATGGGGGAGTTTACCCCGTTCACATTTATGGTTAAAATTACCAATTCTGTATTACTTGCCATCTTGTTAACCCCCATTTATGCTTTTCTCCCTTCTTTCCCCCTTACCCCCCTTCCCAGTATTAAACTTATGAGCAGTGATACATTGTTGATGGACTTGTGAATGGATCCAGCCATTCTGGATAGCAATTTGGAACTATGCCCAAAGGACTATAAAACTTTGCTTATGAGCCAAAGAAATCATAAAGGAGAGAAAGGTTCCCATATGTGCAAAATAGTTTGCGGTACTTCTTTTTTGTATTGACAAGAAACTGGAAACTAAGTGGATGCCCATCAATTGGGGAATGGATGAATAAGTTATGGTACATGAATGTTATGGAATATTATTGTCCTATAAGAAAAAAAAATCAGCTGGATCATTTCAGAAGCCTAGAGAAACTCACATGAAATGATTATAAATGAAATGAGCAGAACCAATAAATCTTTATACACAGCAACAACAAGAGTATACGATAATCAATTCTGATGGATGTGGCTCTTTTCAACAATGAGATGATTGAGGCCAGTTACAATTATTTTATGATCAAGAGACTCATCTACATCCAGAGAAAGAACTGTGGGAATTGAGTGTGGATCACAACACGGTACTTTCACTCTTTTTGTTGTTGTTGCATTGTGTTTTCTTTCTTTTTTATTTTCTTTTTTGATCTGATTTCTCTTGTGCAGCATGATAATTATATAAATATGTTGGATTTAACATATGTTTTTAACATGTTTTTAAACCTATATTGTATTACTTGCCATCTAGGGGAAGAGATAAGGGAAAGGAAGGGAAAAAATTTGGACCACAAGGCTTTGCAAGGATCAATGTTGAAAAGTTAGCTGTGCATATGTTTTGAAAATAAAAAGCTGCAATAAAAAAGAATAAAATATGGCACTTGGTTTTGAAATGTAAATAGTACAATATCAAATAAATAGAATTTCATAAAAGAAAAAAAAAACACATACTTCCTATTTTTCCCAGTCCTGTTTGGAATTCTGTCTTGAACAACTATAAGTTTCATGACCTTTTACTTGTTCTAAATGGATAATGTAAAGCTTCTTATCTAATCATAAATTCCCATTCTTGTATCCAAAATCTTTGAAGAAAATTCAACCCTATTACCAATTTCAATAAGGAAATGTTTTTCTTTTTCTTATTCTCAGTTTTCCTTCCTTCTTTTCTTTTATTTTTTATAAGCACACACACACACACACACACACACACACACACACACACACACACAAATCCACAGATTGGAAAATGACTTGCTATTTTTCTCTAAGGAAGAGCAGATCTTTCCAACGTGCTTGTAGCTGTTAGAATGTGAATTTCTTGAGACCAAGGTCTTTTTTACTTTTTATTTATATGCACAGTCCTTTCAATATAGCAAATACTTGATACATATTTTTTCATTCATTAACTTAATCAAAACAAATTAATAAATAGTATTAATTCTTTAAGTTTTACAAAGCACTATATATGCAGATATGTGTATTTTTAAGTGTGTATATTTGTAACTCACAACAATTCTGTGAATTAGGTTCTATTGTTATCTCTGTTTTAAAGATAAGAAAATGGAGGCTAAAAAAGTTAAATGACTGGTATTTGTCCCCTTTCACATGCATTATTTCTTTAGTAAAATCTGACTATATTTTAACAAAATTTAAATCTATTGCTTTTTTTTCCTCCTCTAAGATATCTCATTCATGACACTGTCTATGTTTTCACCCTCTCTCTTGGAGGAGGAATTAAGTAGGGGCCTCTGGCCCCAACCTTCTGCTTCCCCTTCTGGCAGCAATTAAAGTCTCTCTTAGAAAAAGGATAGAAGAAAATGGTAGTGATATTTATTTTTTGCTTCTTCAAGAACCACACTGAAATAACCCTTACTAAATATGCATTAGTTTTTCCTGGTATGTCATTAAGTTGGGTCTTCCATGTTGCCCCCATATTTTTTACCATGCTATATCTTTCATGCATTAAAAATTACAAGTAAAATTATTGTTTAAAATATCAATGAGAATTTCTTACCATCTTTGGAAGATGGGAGGGGAGAGAAGATAAAGATTTAGAATTCAAAATTTTGTAAAAATGAATGCCAAAAAACTTGATGTGTAACTTGGGTGAAAATATAAAATATTATTACAATAAATTATCAAAACATAAAAAATACAAAGCTGTCAAAATATTATTGAGAAAGAAAGACAAACCCAGATAAGAAAAAAATACCACATTTCATTTTCTTTTCTCATCTGATAGCATACTGCTGATGATACAAAAACTTGTAGTAAATCCCTTTGACTGAATAGAATCAAGAATATTTTTACAGTGGGAAGTGAATGAGTACCACAACAAGAGAAACTAAATTTGAATTCCAGTTTGGACTTGTGTGATTTGACTGACATTGGGCAAGTTACTTCATTTCCCTTGTATAAATCTCCACATATATAAAATGGTTTGTTCTAGATATTCTTAAAGATCCTGCTGGCATAAAATAAAATATTCTTTGATTTATATTGAGAATTGATATAGACACTATGTTCCAATTCTATGATTATATATATTTATACTTTAAAAATCATGTGGGAAACTCTCAGATTGGCTAAGATGACAGGAAAAGATAGTGACATTAATAGATTGTTGGTAGAATTGTGAATTGATTCAACCATTCTGGAGAGCAATTTAGAACTATGTCCCAAAAGGCTATCAAACTATGCAAACTCTATGATCTAGCAGTATTTCTACTGGGCTTGTATCCCAAAGATTTCATAAAGGAGCGAAAGCAATCCACATATGCTAAATGTTTGTGGAGCCCTTTTGGTAGTGGCAAAGAACTGGAAATTGAGTGGATGCCCATCAATTGGATAATGGATGAATATGTTATGGAATGTAATTGTTTTATAAAATCAGCAGGATGTTTTCAGAAAGACCTGGAGAGACTTACATAATCTGATACTAAGTGAAATGAGCAGAAACAGAAGATCATTATACCCATTAAAAAGAAAAGTATACAATGATCAATGGATGTGATTATCTTCAACAATCATGATTGAGTCCAGTTCCAATGATCTTGTGATGAAAAGAGCCATCTGCACCCAGAGAGAGGATTGTGGGAACTGAGTATGGATCGCAGCACAGTATTTTCACTTTTTGTTGTTGTTTCCTTGCATCTTGTTTTCTTTCTCATTTTTTTCCATTTGTGATTTAATTTTTATTGTGGATCATAATATTTATGGAAATATGCATAGAAAAATTGCACATTTAACATATATTGGATTACTTGCCCTCTAGAGGAGGAGGTGGGGGGAAGGGAGGAAAAAATTAAAACACAAGATTTTGTAAGGGTGATTGTTGAAAACTATCCATGTATGTTTTGTTTTGCTTTCCCCAGGGTCACACAGCTGTGAAGTATTAAGTGTCTGAGGTCAGATTTGAACTCAGGTCCTCCTAACTTCAGGGGTGGTGCACTATCCATTGTGTCATCTAGCTGCCCCTCCATGTATATATTTTGAAAATTAAAAAAAAAATTAGGTGGGAAAAATGAAATGTTTATGCAATTAATTATTCAAAGTTCGGAAGGGAAAAAATACTTTTGGAATTATTATATCAACTTGAATGTAAAAATTACTTTGGCTTTCATTGCATCAATAGAGTAGAAAGCAAATTATGTAGAAATTACCTCAATGCTCATCTTTATTAGCTAAGATATAATTCAAATAACTTTTTGGGAGATTCTGGATCAATGTTTTCATTGGCAGAGAGAACTTGAAATGAGAGCCTTCCTTTTCTCAATTTTGTTTACCATCTATTCCACAATTAATAATTTTACAAAATTTCCCAGAGCATTGATAGGTTAAGTTGCCAATAATCACACACAAACAAGTTCAGAAAAGCAACTTGAATACAGTTTTTGTTGATTCCAAAGGCTATATATCCACTATGCAATGAGGCCTAAATTACTTAAGCTCTAAATTTCCTACAATTCAAGACATCTTTCAATTTTCTTTTTGGGAAAAGTAAAGAAAATAGTGGGTACACATATGCCTTCAAGTTACTTTCCCCCACATTAAGCCCAGTTTTACCCTTAAAAATTCTGTTCTTTATGTTTCTATTGATTCTTTCTTTTTAATTGAAACTTTCTATTTTCAAAACATATGTAAGGGTAATTTTTCACCACTGACCCTTGCAAAACCTTGTGTTGCAATTGCCCCCTCTTTCCCCCCACCTCCTCTCTTAAATGGTAAGTAATTCAATATATGTTAAATATGGTAAAAATATGTGTAAATTCAATATAAGCATATGTATTTATAGAATTATCTTGTGCACAAGAAGAAACAGCTCAAAAAGGGAAAAAAATGAGAAAAAATAAAATTCAAGGAAACAACAACAAAAGAAATGAAAATGCTATGTTGTGATCCACACTCAGTTCCCATAGTCCTCTCTCTGCATGTAGATGGTTTTCATCATCACAACATTATTGGAACAGGCCTGAATCTTCACATTGTTGAGAACAGTCATGTCTATCAGAATTGATCATCACGTAAACTTGCCATTTCTGTGTACAATGAAATCCTGGCTCTTTATTTCACTTAGCATCAGTTCATATAATTCTATTCTGACCTCTCAAAAATCATCCTGCTGATTGTTCTACAAGAAAAAAGTACTATTCCATAGCATTCATATTCCATAACTTATTCAGCCATTCTCCAATTGATGGGCATTCATTCAGTTTCCAGTTTCTTGCCACTACAAAAATAACTGTAAGAAAGATTTTTGCACATGTGGGTTCCTTTCCCTCCTTCAAAACCACTTTAGTATACAAGCCCAGTAGAAACACTGAAGTATCAAAGGATATGCACTATTTGATAACCTTTTGAGCATAGTTCCAAATTGCTCTCCAGAATGGGTGGATCCATTCACAATTCCAACAGCAATGTATTAGTGTCCCAATTTTCCTACCTCCCCACTAACATTTGTCATTATGTTTTCCTGTCATCTTAGCCAATCTGAGAGGTTAAGATAATGGTACCTCAGAATTGTCTTAATTTGCATCTCTGATGAACAATCCTCTGGAGTATCTTTTCACATGACTAGAAATGGTTTCAATTTATTCATCGAAAATTGTCTGTTCATATTCTTTGACCACTTATCATTTGGAGAATGTCTTGAATTCTTATAAATTTGAGTTAATTCTCTATATATTTTAGAAAAGAAGCTTGTGTCAGAACCCTTACATTTAAAAATAGTTTTTACCCAATTCATAGCTTCCCTCATAATCTTGTCTACATTAATTTTGTGTGTACAAAAACATTTTTTTAAATATAATCAAAATTATCTATGTGGTGTTCAATGATGAGAGCCAGTTTTTTTTTTTGTTTGTTTGTTTATAAATTCCTTCCTTCTCTACAGATCTGAGAAGTAAACTATTCTATGTTCTTCTCATTTGTTTATAATACCACTCTTTTTGTCTAAATCATGAACCCATTTTGATCTTATCTTGGTATGTGGTATTAGGTGTGGGTCAATGCCTAATTTCTGCCATACTAGTCTCCACTTTTCTCAGCACTTTTTGGCAAATACTGAGTTCTTATCACAAAAGGTGGGGTATTTGGCTTTGTGAAATACTAGATTGCTATATTCTTTGTCTATTTTATACTGTGCTTATTCCACTGATTGACTACTCTATTTCTTAGCCAGTACCAAATGATTTTTATGACCATTACTTTTTAATATAGTTTTAGGTCTGGCGCAGCTAGGTTATCTTCACTGACATTTTTTTTTTTTCATTAATTCCCTTGAAATTCTTGATCTTTTGTTCTTCCAGATGAATTTTGTTGTTATTTTTCCTAGATCTATAAAATAATTTCTTGGGAGGTTGATTGGCATGACTCTAAATAAGTCGATTAATTTAGGGAATATTGTCATTTTTATTATATTTGTTCAGTTTACCTGTGAACATTTCATATTTTTCCAACTGATTGGATCTGACTTTGTGTGGAAAATGTTTTGCTGTTGTATTCCTATAATTCCTGACTTTCCCTTGGCAGATAGTTTCAAATATTTTATAGTAGCCACAGTTATTTTAAATGATATTTCACTTGGTATCTCTTGCTGCTTGACTTTGTTAGTAATATATAAAAATGTTTATGATTTATGTGGATTTATTTTTCATCCTGCAACTTTGCTAAAGTTGGGTATTGTTTCTAGTAGGTTTTTTTGTTGATTCTCTAGGGTTCTCTAAGAGTACCATCATATCATCTGCAAAGAATGATCATTTGGTTTCCTCATTACCTAGTCTAATTTCTTTAATCTCTTTATCTTCATTTATTGCCAAAGCTAACATTTCTAATACAATACTGAATAGTAATGATGATAGTGGGCAGCCTTGTTTTACTCCTGATCTTATTGGGAATGGTTCTAGTTTATCCCTATTACATATGATGCTTGCTGATGATTTTAAATAGATGCTACTGATCATTTTAAGGAAAAGTCCGTTTATTCCTATATTCTCAAGTGTTTTTAATAGGAATGAGTACTAGGTTTTATTAAATGCTTTTTTCTACATCTATTGAAATAGTCATATGATTTTTGTTAGTTTGGTTATTGATATAGTCAATTATGTTAATAATTTGCCTAACATTGAATCAGCCCTGTATTCCTGGTATAAATTATACTTGATCATAGTGGATTATCCTAAGGATGACTTTCTGTAATCTTATTGCTAATATTTTATTTAATGATTTTTGCATCAATATTCATAAGGGAAATTGATCTATAATTGTCTTTCTCTGTTTTCACCCTACCTGGTTTAGTTATCAGCATCATATCTGTGCCATAAAAGGGATTTGCTTAGACTCCTTCTTTCCCTTTTTTCAAAATAAAAGTTTATATGTAGATTGAATTTAACTGTTCTTTAAATATTTGTTAGAATTCAGATGTGAAACTCTACATGGCTCTGGAGATCTTTATATAGGGAGTTGATTACTAGCTTGTTCTATTTTGTTTTCTAAAATGGGACTATTTAAATGATTTATTTCCTCTTCTGTGAACTTGGGCAATCTATATTTTTTGTAGATATCACTCCATTTCACTTAGATTATCAGATTTATTGACATAGAGTTGGGAAACTAAATCTTGATTATTGCTCTAATTTCCTCTTCATTGGTGGAAAGTTCTCCCTTTTTATTTTTGATACTATTGCATTTTCTTCTTTCCTTTTTCTAATTAAATTGACTTAAGGTTTATTGATTTTGTTGTTTTATTTTTTTCATAAAACCAACTCAGTTTTATTTATTATTTCAATAATTTTCTTATTTCAATTTTATTAATCTTCCCTTTTATTTTCAGAATTTCAAATTTGGTATTTAATAAAGGGTTTTTAATTTGTTCTTTTTCCAGCTTTTTTAATTGTAAGCCCAATTAATTGATATCCTCTTTCTCTATTTTATGCAAGAAAACATTCCATGAACTATGGTGAAAAAATTATACTCCTTTCTCCTTCCATTCAGTTTTCTCCAAAAACAGATCTATCATACCTAACTTTTCTAAAATTCTATTTACCTACTTAACCTCCTTCTTATTTATTTATGATTTGATTTATCTACTTCTGAGAGAGGCATGGTTAAGATCCCCCACTAGTATAGTTTTGCGTCTATTTCTTCTTGCAGCTCCTTAACTTCTCCTCTAGGAATTTGGAAGCTATATTACTTGTTGAATGTATGTTTGGGTACTGATATTGCTTCATTATCTGTGATACCTTTAGCAAGATATAGTTTCTTTCCTTATATCTTTTAATTAGATATATTTTTGTTTTTGCTTGATCTGAGATCAGGATCACTACCCTTGCTTTTCTTACTTGACCTGAAACTTAATGCATTCTGCTCTAGCCTTTTACTTGTACTCTGTATATTTTACTCTATTTTAAATAATGTTTCTTGTACACAAGATATTGTAGGATTCCTGCTTTTAATCCTGTCTGCTACTTGTTTCCATTTTATGGGAAAGTTCATACCATTTACATTCACAGTTAAAATAACTAATTCTGTATTTCCTTTCATCTTATTTACCCCATTATGTTTTTCTCTTTCCTTTCTGTTTCCCCATCAATTTGCTTCTGACTCGTACCTCCCTCAAACAGCTTTTCCCCTCTACAGCCCCTCCCCCTTTCTGACATCTTTGCCCTACTTCTGTTTCCCTTCTATTAGCTTTTGCATTTTTTTCCCTTTCCCTTCTCACTTCTCTATAAGATGAGACATATTTCTCTGTGAAACCAAATATATTTGACATTCTCTCTTTGAGCGAAATCTGATGAGAGTAAGATTCACACATTGCTCAAACTTTTCCCTTCTTTCCCTCAATTATCATAGATCTTCTTTGCCTCTTTGGGAGATGTAATTTTCCTCATTTTACTCGATTTTCTTCTTTTTTCCAGTATAGTCCCTTTTCTACCTCTAGTTTCTTTTTCATATTATCACAATAAAATCAAATTATACTTGCATTGTCTAAGTATACCTATAACAGAAATATAGTTCCTAAGAGTTCTTCCTTTTTACTTTTTTATGCTTATCTAGAAATCTGTATTTAAGAGAATAATTTTTTGTTCAGCTCTTATCTTTTTATCAGAAATAAATGACATCCATGTGTATCATTGAATGTCCATTTTCTTCTCTAAAAGATAATGCTCAGTTTAGATGGATACTTGCTTCTTGGCTTCAATTCAAGTTCCTTTGCCTTTCAGAATATCAGATTCCAGCACCTTTGATCCTTTAACGTGGAAACTGCTAGGTCCCTGGTAATCCTGATTGTGGCATCTTGGTATTTAAATTAGTTCTTTCTAGCTTTTTGCAATATGTTTTCTTTGATCCAATAGTTCCGAAATTAGTCATGATATTCTTGGATTTTTCAATTTGGGGTCTCTTTCAAGAGGTGATCGATGAATTCTTTCACTGACTACTTTACCTTCTGATTCTAGGACATCAGGGAAGTTTTCCTTGATGATTTCCTAAAAGGTAATGTCTAGGATCTTTTTTTTTTTTTTTTTTTTTTTTTTTTAATCATGGCTTTCTGGAAATCCAATAATCTTTGGATTGTCTGTCTCTCCTAGATTGCTTTTATAGGTCAGTTGTTTTTCCATTGAGGTATTTCTCATGTTCTTCTATTTTTAATTTTTTTTGACTGATTCTTGAAATCTTTT